>NC_087283.1:12252500-12392500 GCF_015220805.1 Pogoniulus pusillus
AACTGAAGTTAGACACAGCACTAGCACTGTTTGTAGTTTATCTGTGGCCTTGTTTTCTACAGCAGTTCCCTGAGCAACTTATCTTTGACTGTGAAGTTATCTTTTTTATATAAAATCTTAAGTTGTTGTTTTTTTTTAAACTCTTAACAATGGAATATAACCAAACTGTGCAGACAAAAATGTTTGTCTTAATCAGCAGATAAGATCCATCTTCTTCCTTTAAAACAGCAAGTGTATTTCCCTTAAGTATTTTGAACATAGTTGTATGTGTATTGCATGCTTTCTCTCAGTCTCATGCAGATGCAGAGTTATGTGAATGGGATATAAAGAGGGTAGGTTTAATTAATTGCTACATACGTATTATCAAAAGAGGCTGTTATCTAATGGGTATGAGAGGCAAGAAATTTTGTATACCAGGGGACGAAAAGAGTGTTAGCAAGTTTTGTTAATAATTATTATTCCAGGAAATTAATATAATCTGTTTTCATGGAAAAAAAAATTAGATGTTTGCGTGAATCATAACTGCTGTAGTCTAAAGGGAAAGATGTGTGTGTAGGAAATTTCTTAGTGAAATCATACATATCAAACCTGATTTTTCACTTGGCGTGTTCGATAGGTTTTCCTCAAAAATAACTCATGCTAAATTGAATCAAGCTATATGTTGTACCACCTGAGACATGAGGAGAGAATGGATAAGATTGAGAAGCACTTAGCAGAACATTAATCAGATAGGCCAGATTCTTTTTGGTATAACTTATTCTTGCTCCTTTGACATCACTGATTTGCATAATTTTAAATTCTGATCTAGATAAAATGGTTTGGTCTTTGAGTAATAGTCAATCTTCGTGTCAACAGGATGACTATTTTGTATTTATTAGAAAATGGAAGAAATCCTGTCTCAGTTGTGTTTTTAGACCTCTCAGCATGTCTCAGCTTTAGGTTAGGAAACTTTTTAAAGAGTAAGTGAAAGTAACTGTTTCGCCATCCTCCACTCATAATGCTGAAATGAATTAGAATTATTCTTATATAACTGTTGTTAGCAGCCCACTATAAATCTTTGTTTTCAGACTGTTATATATCCATAGACGTGTCTCATAATGTGATATCTTTGATCATGCTTCTGTTTTTTTGTTTTGAAACTTGTGGGCAAATCCCTGCTTCAGAAATAGAAAACTGTGCTGTAAAAAGATTAGATTATCCATACTTAAGAGTGTTTTTGAAAGCAAATATAGGCTATTGGTCTCCCTGAGTGATTTTTCATTGAGCGTCTGGCTGAGGTGGGCATGTGGTTACAGTCACAGTAAATTTCACACTCAAAAGCAAATGAGCACAGGTTTTAGTTCCCTTGTTCATTATTTGCCCTATTGAAACAGATACTGTAGTACATAGTGCAATGCAGTACAATGATGTGAATTCATCAAAACATGCATTAAGGGGCAACACTACACAAGGGTAAGGATATAAATATGTTTTACAGTTCTTAGCTTCCTATCATAAGAATAGTTCACAACTGAATGTAAATTTATACTAGGTGCTTATCAAATGTGAAAATGCTTGCAAATCAGAAACAAACTTTGGGACTATAAACATATTTCAATGATAGTTCATGCAAAGAACATGTTTGATAGTAAGAAATAATGTTCTCTTTTAGCTTCTACTTGAAGCAAGTTGACAGATTATTGTATATGGAGAATTACAGCACTTCTGAATCAGAACACTGCATGCAGTCTTTAATCCTGTAATCAGAATGATTACTATTAGGGAACATATAATGATCTAAAATATAATTATTTATAAAGCAAGGAAGAGACATCATCCAGCATAAAGAGCTGATAAAGTACAATTAAATGGGCTGATTTCAGTTCTTTGTTCAATGCAGAAGTGATATACAAGGTACCAGTTTTCTGAGGTTTTCAAAATACTTGATAAAAATAGTGAAGTATGCTAATATCTTGCATAAAACAGAATTACCTGACATCTGAAAGTGAGCTCTGAAAGCCCCTGTGACATGTATGTGTGCCCTGTGTACATGTGAGTTGGAATATTTTACTCCACTAAAACAGAATCCTATAAAATCTTTTGGGTTTGACTGTAAGATGCACTTGTACAGACAGTAATTGGCCTGTTACAGAGATATTAATTAACATGTTAGAAATGTTTTCTTTATTAATGAGAAACTCACACATACTATTTAAATTAATTTGTATAGTTTAAAATTAATTTATTGTGGCCTTCGATGACCTCAAATCTACTAAGACAAAGCTGGAGTATTGTACTAACTGTTAAACCATTCATTAAACATTTTATGCAAATAGTGTTTGTTTATAAACAAATTAACTGCAAGGATTTTCAAAACAGGTGCTGTGTTGTGAATGCGTACTAAATGATGTGGTACTGAAAGAATTAATTAGACCTTCAGATGTAATTAGTTGCAATAATTTGCGTGATTAGCGGCTTGGTTAAGAAGTAAGACACACACATTGTAATGCATGGAAGAGTCACTGCAGTAGCTTTGTCTTTCATACGGTGAAGATGAGATTTCCTCATGTTTAGGAGATTTTTCAAAAAACTGCTGACATAGCTGGAGTTAATTGCCAAGTATCCTGTAGGGGGTAACGTTTTTTTTCCCTTCCCTTGGCTTGTTGCGATGCATATGCATTGGAAGCCATACCATTTATTTGTATCTCAATGAATTTTTAAAACCGAAGGCGGTTAACCCTAGATCTTCGAGTCTCTGGAGGAAGAACTGATACTTAACATGTTCAGGGTTAAAAGATAGGCTGTGAGAAGCCATAGGAAACAGGTCCAGCATTTCAAGTTCAGTTCTAAATAAGTAATTTCCCCCCCTCTTTGCAACCGTAGTTCTCTTCTCACACATCTGACAATGCAGCCAACCATTGGATGTCTGTGAAGAATGTCTTTGAAACTGGCATTAGTCATAAGTGATTAAAAAGAAACTTGTGATTACTAATTCTTAATGAATGATGATCGCATTCCTAGTTATGATAAATGTACTGTACGTTTGTGACTTGAAAGAAAGCTTGATAATGCTGTGATGCCCAGTGACAACGTTAGAGAGTGGGTTTGAAATGAATTAATATGGGGACCTCCTTGATCTTT
Organism: Pogoniulus pusillus; assembly: GCF_015220805.1. NCBI lineage: Eukaryota > Metazoa > Chordata > Aves > Piciformes > Lybiidae > Pogoniulus > Pogoniulus pusillus. Next base: position 12,255,621 of record NC_087283.1, read on the forward strand.
GTTTTACCTGCTTTAAAAGGTGGGTTGTCAGTAAACCATGGTAGATTCACTTTTGTGGTCACTGATGTAAGTTGCTATTGCTTTTCTATTTTAAAAGAAAAGGCTAAAGATTTTGTGTCTTGAGGCATCAAGATTGCGAAAATGTGAAAGGAATGCACACTTTAACAGAATTTATTACTCTGACAATACTCTTTTAGTATTGTTAGAAACACACTTGGGGGGCCTGCATTTGTATTGAATAAACAGGTATGTTCTCTATGAATCACTTTACTAGAAAAAGCAAAAGTTTCTAGAAAAAGTTAAAGAGAAGCATAGAAGGGGGACAATTGACCAAGGAAAGATTAGTAAATCACTTACAAAATAGTCAGAAGTCTAGAAGATGAGGTGATGAGAGGCCTCTCAGAATAATGTACTTGAATATGGTGCATGTTCAAGGCATTCTGTAGGAGTGTCTTGTCCCCAGCAAATTTAAATTTAAGCCATTTAATAGGGAACCTATATTTGATCACATTAAACTTGAGCAGTATGTGAGATGAGATATGGGGCCAATTTCTTTCATCTCAAATGCAATGGTCACATTAGGCCTTGTTTATTTCATGCATAAATGTAATGCTTCTGAGGCATGAAGTAGGGGAGACCTTGTTTCGAAACTAAGCTGAGCTTAGTTGTAGTTACCAGAGAGTTTATAGTCTTTTGAGTTTGGTGGAGGGGTGTTTTGTGATATGATTTCCAGAGGTTTTGCATAACTGCAAATCTAACATAAGTAGCAAGACCTAGAAGGAGATCTCTGGTTAAATGGTGAACAAAATTATACTACATTTGGATTTCTGACTGGTAAGTGTGGTTGTCACCTATCGAAGTAAAAGTAAGCCTTGTGCTTTTTATTGGAAACTCAGTGGTGGAATACAGTTCATTTTAGGACTGAGGCAGAACATAAGTGTGCTGCATCTTTTCTAGAACAGAATGGCTATTTGAGTTCTTAGCTTTGCTGTCCCCTTCCCCCCCCCCCCCCCTTTTTTTTTTTAAATGATATTTTTAAAAATAAAATTAAAGCATGGAAGGAAAATGGAAGAAAAAAAATATTAGAAATGACAAAAGAAGAACAAAATCATCATTAACTGCTGCACAGCTGTTGTGTGTCTCCTGTCACAGGGATTACCCTTAATTACTATGGATGAAGTTTGCTATCATTGGTTCTTTGGATGCCTCACAATTGGTTTATTTTTAAAGGAGTTCTTTTTTTCTATGTATGTTTTAATAGAATATGCAGCTGTTAAAGTGTGCTAGTTTGAAGCAAGCTGGAATGTTTTGGTAGAAGAACTAGATAACAGGCAGTGAAATGAAAAACAATTGTGTCTACTTCTCTCACAGTCTCGCTGAGAACTCTGGGAAGAAGAAAGACTTTTTCTCCATTTTGTTTCTCACTCTTGCTTTTGCCTTAGACCTGGTCACATCTCATTAACCCTGCTCCTACTAACCTTGCTCCCTAACCTCTTGGCTGCACCTCTTTTCTTCCTGAGAACTGGGGTAAGGTTGAGAGGGCCGGGGGGAGGTGTTGGGGTGGTTTGAGAGCCCCTCCTGGGGACCTTGGTTTCTGGGAGGGGAGTTGTGCTTTTGTATTGTTTATCCTTTGTATATTTCTGTATATAATTGTATATAGGTGTATATATTGTAAATAGCTGCTTGTAAATTCTGCTAGCTGTAAATAAATTGCTTCATCTATATTCCCAGGGTCCGTCTGAGTTAGCTGGGGCAAATTCAAAAGTGTGGGGGGCGGGGTAACCCCCAAACCATCACATTTTTAATTGGCTTTCCCAACGTGGGGCTAGATATTTCAGTGAGTGGAAATCAGCTCTGGGAATTAAGATGAAGCTAATCAAGCAGCTATTGTACTTGGTGGGGATTGCTATGTGGCCTGTTTTCTGGTTTTTTGTGTACAACTGGATCAAAGATCAAATTGGTTATTTCTTACTTCATGTAGTTTTTAAGAAGGCTAAAGTTAAGCTTTCAAACATGTTCTGGAGCTGGGGTGATTTTATTCTTGGTTATGCTGGTTTTAGTGTCACTGAGAATATTACTAGTGATATTACAAGAGTTTTTGTCAATAATGTTACAATCAATCGAGAGTCTGCTTTATCTACTGCTCTCATGAGGGTCATCCAGCCCCAAACTGAAATGCCAAGTCCATGCAAGGATTTTTACAGGAAAGAGATTGTGGCGGGGTTGCTGTACATTATCATGGCTCTTATGATTTTAATTTTCATATTAATTTTGGTATTATTGGTGAAAAATTCAAAACCAGCTTCTATAAGAACTAGGAAAAATTCTGTGTCTCAGAAGCAGTCTCTTTCACAGCAAAACAAAGGAACACAGTTATCGGCTTCCCCCTTGCCAGCCTCTGCCCCTCCTTCTCCAAGTACTGGGAACGCGGCCAATGTTCCCGCCAATAACGTAAACAATGATAGCAAAAACAAAAATAATGGTCAGAGTTTAGCAGGAGCCTCAGGAGCACAGACAGGTACCCAAAATCAGAATGTTCCTAGCAAAAATGAAAACAAGTCAGGGTTGGCAGGCATCCCAGGAGGACAGGCAAACAATCCCACTAATGCTAATAATACTACTAGTGCTGGTAATGCTAGCCCAGTCAGTCCAAATCCTAATGACACCAGCTCAGCCAATTCGAACCCCCAGCCAGCAGACCAGAACCAAAATCCTCCTGTTAAAAGCAAGGCAGATTTGAACTCACAAGCTCCAGGTCAGACCCCTAAGGATTCAAACCCTTCAGGTCAGACTCCTAAAGATAAAGTTTCAAGGAAAGAAATTACTGTTGTAGTCCTGAAGAGGCTGAGGATCATTTGACAGAGTTAACACAGGGATTCACTTGGATGATTTTTTTTTCCTTACTGTGGTTTGTTTAATTCAGTTCCTTCATTTTAAGTGTGATGTTTGCAAAGTAGTCTTTAAAATGGGCTCTTCAGTATTGTGTTTGAATTTGAACAAAATTAACATTTGTATGGCATCAGTAGCTGGAATGTATAGCTCAAGGCAAAGGAAGTCAAAGAATATGGGAAATTTGATTAAAATGAATAAGCAGTAGAAGGTCTTAAGGGTGGACATAACTTGCTTGCTGATTTATTTGTATTGTTTCTTGAGGCAAAAGAAGCTAATTCCATGGGATGTTTAGAAAATAGGTTTTAAATCTGAAAATAAAAAGGTGTTTAAGTCAATAAAATTAGGTTTTAGACAATATAATCTGGAGATTTCCCTACTTATATTTCTTAGTCCCATTTTGCCAAGGGGGCAGAATGTTGAGCAGGTAAATGTTCTTTGAGAGGACCTCTTTCTAATAATTTTCCCTGTACTTTCTATGATTTGGGATCGGTTGGATATTCATAACATTTTGCTTCATTACATTTGCTAGGTCATGAATTGTGAGCTAGAGCCCAAATTATCACCCTGATAATTAGATGCTGTGCATGGTTTACCAAACTGCTGCCCCCTGACTTCCTTGGATCGTGTGTTTTTCTGCTGATGCCAGTGAAGTCTTCTATGTTTGTGAGCAAATACAGCAGCAGTTCATGGGTTATGTGCTTCTGCACTGTATGGTGTTGCTTGAGGAAAATTCTGTAGCTCACCCAAACTCTGTATTCATATCTTTGTAATGCTTTGGCTCTAGTTTGGAGATCTTGCTCCTTGATTTATTTCCATAATCTCAAAGTTCTTGATAGCAGCATTTATAATTTTGAGCCTACTTGAGGGATTGGCATAGGTAGCTTTTCAGTGTTCCTTGTCAACATTTCTTCAGTGCATCAGTGCTGGAAATGTGAAACACTTTGCCTGCTAGTCAGTGCAGCTGGGATGGTCAGTGCTGATGAGCATTTTTTTCAAGAGAACTTTTAAATCTAAAATGAAGGACCCACATTCCTGATACTAGTGAAAATCCAGTATGATACTTAGTCACATGAAGCTTCTGAATGAATTTACCAACTGTGATCATCTTCAAATTAAAAAATAGTGTCAGCTGTGTGTTTAGGTTATTTTTTTTTCCTTAAGGAACTTAGTAAGGAAAGATTTAGAAGAATTTTGTTATCTGTGGAACTTTATTTCTAATGTGGCTATTATTTCTGCTTAGTCCCTTAGGTTACATTCTTAGTGTTTGTATTCTTGAAATAAGGACGTAGAGAATGCGACTTCTAAATGGACCCTGAAAATATTTTTATAGATTCAGCTCTGTCCCCACAAGCCCCATGAGAGAAAAATCCCTAAATACCCCAGCAAATCCTAATGGATGTTGTTGCTTGCCAATGTTAACTGGGAATATATGAGAATTCTACTGTGTTTGTATTGGAGCCAAAGCTAGGAGATTGTGCAGATAAGTCCTTCCCATTTCCATTTAATATTCAATGCCAAATGAATACAATGCAAAATGAAGGTAATTTGAAGCTGAACGAATAGAATTATGGAAATAATATCCCCTCAAAACTTTAAATGAATGACCCAAAATACAAATGGCCAGTTGAATCTCTTGCAAGAAGGATATCAAGTGCACTATTGTACGCTTCTGAGAAAAGTGCAGCCGTGGGAAATGATTTCTTTATTTAGGGTGTCTTAGGTTTTCAGTATTTTTGTACCCATAAAGAACTGCTTCTACTGAAGCATCCTCTCCCAGCATGATGAGTATTGGAAAGTGCACTGAACATCCATTGAGTTCTCTGAGAGGCAAGTATGATGATACTTCAAGGAAATGTATATTGTGCCCATTTGTAAGGAGAAGTTGAGTCAGAAAGCTGAAGTAACTCAAATTATTTCTTGCACTAAATCTGAGGAAGTTACATAATTGTCCAGCGATATAGTAGGTGCCAATTTTAATCTAGTCTAAACATTTCTACAGCTATGCATTGATTCAAAGTTGGACAGTTTTGTTCTCTGAAGTAAATGGGGTTCTGCAGATGTTTAATTTTGTAATTTTAAAAAATTCTGCAGATCTAGAAGGACAGCCACTCCCCTGCCTCCTCTCTGCCCCCCTCAGTCTGATATTAAATGTTGTCAAGCTCTTTTACTTTGCGTTCTCCTAATTCGGCCACTGAGTCTTGATTTCCTTTTTCGGTGACTGCCAAAATAATTCTGTATGATCAAGGAATTATGTTTAAACTCAAAATATTTTGTTTTAAACCATGTTGGTGGCATCTCGGCTCTTTTTGAAAATCCATAAATGCTTTCCAGGTACATTTTCATTCTCTGAAAACTGTCTGAACTCCATTACAAGTCATCTGTAAGAACAGTCTTTACAACCTGGGATTCTTTTTGGATCTTTAAATTGTCAGAAAAGGAGAAAATTCTTAAAACCTAAAACATGTTTATTCAAAAGGTGTTTTCACTAAATGTATACTCTGCATTTATTCATTGTTCATTATGTCAGAAATACCATACCCAGACACATACTGAGGACTTTAGTAGTTCAGTGACAGGCATCAATGTGAAATTATCAGACCACTGTGGCATTTACCTTTCCTATGTAGATATTAATGTATATAAACAGATGGTCTTTGTGTGTAACAGAGTTTGTAATGAAACTGAGATGATTCATGATCTAATTCTATCTGTTACAGTCCTCAGATCTGTAATTCTGATTACAACTGAATTACTTTGCAGTGAATTTTTCTGTTTCAAGTGTTTACTTAGCCATAAAAAGAATCTACTGTACAAAATACTTTCTGTGATACTGCTGTTATTTTGATATGCCTCACTATGTGGTAATCCTTGAAACCCATGTCACATTCCTATAAATTGTAGGCTTATTGTGCATTTATCACTCTATTGGAATCTTCCTCAAGCACAGGACTTTATGCTCAGAAACCATCTGCAAACAATCCTCTAATTCTTAAGCATACAAGAAAAGTTGAAGTAATATTTTTACCATTGCACCTATAAACCTGACTCTAAAGTGGTGTTCCTTAGATAACCTACCTTTCCTTTTCTAAACATGGTTAACAGCACTAGATTTACCAAGAGGAAGTGTGTCAGAAAACTATAACCAGCAGACTACCAGCAGGTGACTAGTATTTATATATATGTACATGCATATTTGCTTTTATTAAGACTCAGTACTGCACAGCTTCAAGTGTAGTGGCTGCTCAGAGCATGTACTGTTCCTATTGTTTTGCAGTTGAAGTTTCAGGAAAATATGGTGGAAGTCTAACTGGAATTTAGTCACTCTACAATAGAACAGAGTTTGTTGTGAAAAATATATTATCAACATTTGAATGTATATAACAGAAATACTAATTATTAAGAGTGCTACAGTACTTAATGAGTGAGCCCAAGTCATCACATGCACAGTTTGTTTCACTGATGGGTTGGCACTGTCAGCTAGAGTCACAACTTTGTGTTTATTAACATACTAAAATATTAGTTCTGTGCATACAAGGTAAAAGCAATTTCTAGAAATTGAAAAAATAGCATTTCTGCAGTATGAAGATGGATTTTACATATCTCCCATGCAAATAATTCCTGGCCAGTTTTGAAAGAGCAAGGTGGGGGCCAAGACTGAATTTTTAAAACTGTGAATTTTTAATTTTTGTTTTTAATTGACATGGATGTTTCTGATGTCAGATTTGAGTTCATTTGCTGCATGGAAGTGCATTTAGACAAACAATTGCTAGACAGAATAATTGCAGGCTTTTACTACATGTGCCAAATCAATCTTACATTACATTTTTGTTTTTAAACTCATAAGTGAAATACTATATTTAAAAAAAATTAACCTAAATTCAGGTTTGGCATAAACACCTGCCAATCCCATTGACTCTTGTGAGAATGTATTGAATTTCTGTAGAGAGAACTGTGCCCACTGTATTCATCACACACTAACTCTCTATTAAGGCTCTTTATAGTCAAACCACTGTCATAGTATTGAATACCTTATGTTTGAGTAGTTCTATGCTCAAAATGAAAGTGTACATTCCCCTGATAGATGTTTTACATTCAAATAATTCGGAATTGCTATAAATACTTTGTGTCTTAGAAATGCAGTGTTTGCTAGCACAGAGATCATAATTTTTGTGAGCTGAATTTGCTTCAGATGATAGAGAAATTATAGGCTACAATATGTGATCAAACAGCAATATGGAAAGCTTAAATAGAATGCACCCTAAGGACAAAGGCTGGTTAAGACTATAGGGGATAGAATAAATGGGAGTTTTAGCAAAGCTATCTCTGATTCCTACAGATAAATTATGCCCTGCCTTTTTTGTATCTCTTTGGGACTGTACTACATAAATTATGACCAAGTATAATTTAGGCTTTCAGCCTATATTTCTGAACATCCATCTTGTATATTTTAAGTACAAAAATTACTATTTTGAAGGAGTATGAAATTGAGACTTTTTTTTTTTTATTATTTGTGCACTTCTGCATACTTTATAGCAGCTAAAGGGTTAGAGAGGACCTTGTCAGATAATAGCAAACTGTGTTAAGGTCTGTATGGAATGGTTTAGGTTGGAAGAGACCTCAAAGATCATCTAGTTTCAAACCCCTGCCGTAGGCAGAGACACCTCTCACTAGAACAGGTTGCTCAAGACCTCATCCAACTTGGCCTTGAACACCTCCAGAGAGGGAACATCCACAACCTGCCTGGGCAACCTGTTTCAGTGTCTCACCACCCTCACTGGAAAGAACCCTTTCCTAACATCTAATTTGAATCTCCTCTCTTCCGGTTTAAACCGATTACCCCTTGTCTTGTCATTACAAGACCCTGTAAATATTCCCTCCCCAGCCTTCCTGTAGGCCCCTTTCAGATAGTGGAAGGCCACTATAAGGTCTCCTCGAAGCCTTCTCAAGGCTGAAAAAAAAACAACTTTTGTAGCCTGTTCTGATAGCAGAGCTGCTGCAGCCCTCTGATCATCTTTGTGGCCTCCTCTGGACTCGCTCTAACAGTTCCATCCCCTTCTTGTACAGGGGGCTCCAGAACTGCATACAATACTCCAGGTGAGGTCTGATGAGAGCAGACTAAAGGGGGAGAATCCCCTCCCTTGCCCCACTGGCCATGTTTCTCTTGCTGCAGCCCAGAACATGGTTGCTATCTGGGCTGCACATGCACACTGCTGGATCATGTTGAGCTTTTCATCAACCCAGAACCCTAGGTCCTTTTCCTCAGGGTTGCTCTCCAGCCATTCGCCACCCAGTCTGTATCTGTGCTTGGGATTGCACCGACCCAGGTTCAGGACCACCTTACACTTGGCCTTGTTGAATTTAATAAACATTAATAAGCTTTGGGGTTGTAGAATCAGACACTTTTTCAGATAACAATTAACATGATTTTCTGAATAAACCTCAGTCCTTTGCAAATCCAAATTATTTATTTGTTAGCAGTTACATTTAAAAAGTGAGATATGGAATTTCCTTTTGAAGTATAATTACAGTCAAGTAACCAGAACTTTGACATGCAGGAAGAGTACACAGAGTAGGGATTCAGCACACTTAGGAGATCACAATTTGCACATGTATGTCAATGTGTGTGTATGAGTACAGCAACTTTTTAGGAGTTCCATTTTCTGTCACTCAAGCACTACATTCTGTAGTTTGTATTTCTGCATCCACTCAACTGTGAACTTCTTTTCTCCTGTTGTTGTATCCAATGTTCTAATACTATCTGGAAGTCTAAAACTAGGAATGATCACAAGGTGCATCCTTGTAGGCCTGTGTATGTGTCTCCCGCAGGGGGAAGTGGAAAAAACATAAACTCCCTCCTTTGAGGAAGGTAAAATCGCAAAAAATGCCTGTTTTTAACATGAGCAAAATTTAAAACTGATGCAAGTTACCTTTAACATGCCAGTAGCTTGCAATGTTGCTAGAGAAGTGTTTTGATCTGTACTAATAGAAAATCATCCTTTAGGCTTGATTGTAATTTTCTTCCATTTGCAGGATAAGAAATATTTTGCACCTCTGCACAAGCATAAGGACCATAGTTGTGTATACAAAGGTTTTAAATTGTAAGACCTAGTTAGTATGTGTATTAAGGTATTTGTGTATTAAGATATGTTAGTATGTGTATTAAGGTATTTGTATTTGTTTTGCCTGTATATGATGACCACAGTTTTGGGAATTCAGTGCAAGCTTTCAAGATGTGAAATGAATAGAGAAAATGTCTGTTGTGGAAGCAGAATGAATAACAGTGCTGAAGAAGAAATTTCCCCCTTAGCATACAATAGGCCATTTTTTTTCTCAGTTAAAGATTTCCTATCCATTACCTTAGTGATGCTCATATGTACAGTGTTTTGCCATTGCAGTGTTTACCTTTTTCTGTAATTGATATTCCATTTAAAGCCACTGGCATTCACTAGACAGCTGGCTGTCCCTACTTTCTGCAGTAAGTAGAGGTAATACTGGAACTCAAGCAGTAATGCTAATTGCTTATAAAGATTTTAATGGCAATCACTTTAACTGATGGTAGAGATTAGTCTCCTATCACAGAGACCGTCAAAGACAGCACCAATAGCTTGTCACCTTACTTTCTGTAAGGGGAACAAAAGGTGTTTCCATTCTCTATGTGAAATGGTGAAATATTTAGATTTTTGAAGTGTGACAATGTGGTAGATTTAATTGTAATGTTCAGATTATTTTCATTAGAAGAAAGTTAATTGAATCAAGCAATAACAGAAAAGCAAGAACAGAAAAGGTTCGGTACCACTCTCTACCATTATTTAATGTTTTCCATCTTCTGAGGTGAAAATGCCACAAAAAAAATGGAGAAGCTTCTCTATCTCTTTTATTAGATTTAAAAAAAATAGTATTCATTTTCTACTGAAAAGTGAAAGATACTGGAAAAGGAAAATGTGTCCTCCTAGGATTGCTGCTGCTTAATTCCTGCTTTATGGGACAGTACTGAATATATGTCTTTGAACTGTGTTATGCCTTCAGTAGTTACCTATGCTTTTGTGACTGTCTCCTGAAGTTCTCTTGGTCAAAGACTCAATTGCTTAAGGATATTACTGTTGGCATTACACTATGATCTTGGTTTTTCAAGAGGTAATCTCTTCCTGTGCTAATCAAGGTTCTTCCCAAAATCACGTAGCATCTACAGAGACCTTATTATTGATTTTTGCAAATTCTGCCTGGGAAGATGGTCTTGTGTCAGAGGCCAGACTGTTCCAATGTGTGGCAGAAAAGGATAAAATGAATTCTATTAAATTTTACAAGCCCCTGTTGTCATTAATTATATTGTGTATTTTACTTTCTAGGTCATGAGCTTTTAAAATCAACATATGAATGCAAAAGGAAGTTGGAGTTAGCTACCATGGGGTTAAATTTTGAGTCATTACCAAATGATTTCATGTCCAGAGTGCCTTCAACTCAGGATGTGTAACATTTATCTGCCTAAAATTAAAAGGAAATGAAAGAGATTTATTAGTGCTTGTTTCTTGAAGATGGTTCTTCACATTTGGATTGGTTGAATGATTGAGGATAAAAGGCTTTCATAACGATGTTGCCTTTTACAAATGAGCTCTAACCAGAAGTGCTGTCCTAAATGCTGCTGACTTAAGGATAAAAGTACTAAGGAGAGAGGATATGCTCTTTGCAGTTAAGGTTATAACCAGAATCCTCTTACAAAATTCTGTTATAACTGGTGTAATTTAGGCTGGAGTAATTGTTTATGTGTGAAATACAATCAGGTTTACACTGAAATGTAAAGAAAGAAATGTTAAAAATGGTCAGTTGAATTTTGAGACGCAAACAGGGTAGCTGATCATCAGCAAAACTGGTGGTGTGGGCAGTGATGCTGTAGTTGTTGGATTCAGAAGGAGCAGAGTTATTGTTAGAGAGTGTGGGAAGAGAAAATGAAAGAGATCTAGGGAGTACTATGTGCACCTCTACCTTGAAAACCTTGTTTTCTTTAGACAGTCTGATGAGCTTTAAATCCTTTAATACACTGTGAAAGAAGAAATTCAACATTCAAAATATCAGTAATACCAGTGTATGCTGGGAAAACAGATGCCATAAATTTCCCACTATTTACACAAATATGGATTATTTTTCGAAGTAACAAGGAAAGGATGTGCATAATAACATTGAACTTCCAACCCAAAAAAGGCCACCTTTGGTTTTTTTTCATTGCTATATGTCCCTTAAACACTTCTTGATAAGAGACATATACTGTAAGATATAGTGATGTGTATTAGGTATGAGGTTTTATTTTCATATAGCTTTATAGGAATGGTAACATGTTAATAGTGGTAGTTCTGTAATTTCTTGTGAACAGTAGATAAGCGTATAGCTCTTTTTTTTTTGAGATGAATCCCCCCCTAGTTGTGCTCTTTTTAGCCAAATTTGCTGCCTAACTGTAATGCTAAAATTTTCAGAAATTAAAGTGAAGGTGCCAAAAATAATGAAGAAAATTTAAATTGTTTTATTGTCTACCACCTGCCTTTAATTTTTTGTCAGAAGCATCTCCTACTGCAGCCTTCTACTATGGTCCTTGCACTTTGTTCTGGATCCCTTAAGGGCTGGAAAAGGTGCTGCAAGGTCTTAACACAATCTGGAACTGGGGAGCAGTGTAGTACTGTTGGCAGATGACCTATAAAAGGCTATTGCATGTAGTGTGTAAATTGAAAAATCCAGATGCTGTCTAACTTCAGGAGCTGGGAAAGGTAGAAAAGTGGGTTAAGGCTTCTCTATTCCTCCCTGTTCTATAGAGCTATGGAAAAGGGGCTAATTTATGATATCGCTTGTCATATATTCTTGGCTTTACTTTCCTATTGTATTGTTGCCATTTTGAGATACATCTATTGAGAAATTTGAGAATAATCTCTCTTTTTTAGTTTGTGTTTTCTGTGAAGAAAGTGTGGCTGTGCAGGCTATTTGCATTAACTAACACTCACCTGGGTTCCATAGTGAGCATTTTAGTGTTAGGATTATTTGGGAGTGTTTGTCTAGTATTCACAGTTTGATAATTCATTTGTGTGATTGGTCACCCATTCCACATTTGCTTCTGGCTGAGTGCTTGTGGCATTTATAAATTTGTACCCCAAATGGCTTCCTGAGGGTTTTTTTTTCTTTTCCAGTGTAGGCAATACAAAGAAGGTAGAAGAAAAAATTCTCAGGGAGATCAGGAATTCTTGAAACATTCTGTTCTAATTTTCTTCCAAAACACTCTAATTTTCTCCTAGTCACTAATTTAAATATATGATTATGATTCTAGCAGTTACCTCCAAGTAAGTGCAGATGCAAAGATTCAGAGTCAAAGCATGAAAAAGCATAGTTAAGTTGTATCCTGAATGCCGACGTGACCTTTGCTTGATGGTTAAAATGGTGACATCTTTATGGCTGAACACGTTTTCTAAAAACAGAATTATAAACTTAAACTGCAATAACATATAAGCTCTTAAATTACTTAAAAAAGGTATTCTGGACTTATTACCTTCATTTTTATTCATAAAATAGGTATAATGATGGTATTATAATATGGATCACAGTATATCTGATAATTTCTGTGTGGCTGGACTGATCTATAGATGCAGAATCTACATCTCTGAGTCTGTATTTTGGAACAAAATTCCTGTTTAGCAGCAGTTTAACACTGCTTCTCAAAAGAGTTTTATGTTTTCAAGTATCAACAGTCACAATTCTTCAGTTCCTTTTAATTTTTTTTCAATATCTTCTGTGTGCCTTTTCATCATAATGGTTTAAATGTTGTTGGCGCTGTCTCTTATGCTTTCTGCTGTGTGATATGGCATGACAGGGATATGTAGTGTGTTCAGCATGGTTTTCCTGTGAGATTTACAATGTTGTTTGTTGGGCAGTAAGTATTTACACAATTCAAGATAATTTTTTTTACTATAAAGAAAGTGGATTACTTATCCAGTGGGTCACTCCTACTTGGTAGTAATGGTTAATACCCAAGTGCTGCCCAAATGATGAACAAAATTCTCTGGAATATTGGGTCTAATGCATGATCTCATGAGAGTGTTTGGGGTTGCTTTTTCATCACTTGAAGAGATCTGAAAAATCTATCTGTTAAATTGCTAATTCATTGGCCTAAATTTTTATTGATCTTAAGATGGTGGGCTTGATCTAGTCACCAGAGTGATATTTGATAGCTTACACCATGCGTATAGATGTATAGAGAACTTCTTGGCTTTCAGTTTGTAGGAATATATAGAGTTCTGGATAGCTTTTTTAGGCCTAAAAGGGATGCAGAAAGCATGCCACTGTCTTAGAAAAATTACCATTGCCAGTGGAATAATTCAGCAAATACTGTGAGCTTTTTTATGAACTTATATTTTCCCTAGCATATGTGAGGGCAGGGGAAAGCTTGCCTAGGAAAAGACTGATTCCAAGCACTGAATCAGATTTAAAAATAGGACTCCTCTGACTCTACTCAGGAGCACAGTTTGATCTACTGAGAATCTCACCTAATTACCGATCTGTGTGTGCGTTAAGTAAATCTGAAGACTTTAAGCAGTAATAATATTGTATTGTGTGCCATAAAATTGCTTAAGGTCTTTTTAAGTGGCAGCACCAGAAAATGCAAGTACTAAAATGAGTGAACTCAGATTGGAGCCTAATAAAATATCACCCTGTGTTTGTTCCTCACATAGAACAATGACCTCTCATAAGCCATTTTTTTTCTTACTTTTCAAAGGGTTACTCTGTTGCCTTGATTCCTTCCCTGATTATCTTGAAGCCTGTCAAGTTGGAAAGCTCTCCCCTCCCTTGCTCTTTCTTCCTAATAGACATGAAACAGTCCAGTCAATAATATTTTACTTGTCTTCCCACTGTGTGTCTCTTCCTCTGATCAGTTTAGGCGGGTTTGACTGCAAAAAGTCAGAAGGGAGGTTGAGATCGGAAAGTTCAGCCAAATGTTATCAGCCACAGAGATGTTGCTAAGGGAAAGGCCTTACAGCCCCTAAGACCGGAGCCAATAATAGCTGCACATAACTGATAACATCAACAGCTGTCAAAGATCCAGGCATTCGTGGTTCCTCTGTAAACTCAAACACCTGTATTCAGTCAAGCTTTGATTGTTATCCCCTCTTTTCCTGTCATTTTGATTCGTTCCTTGAAGGTGCTGCCAGGATATTCTAAGCTGCTAGTTGATTTATAAAGTGAAAGAGCCCTTCGAAAGTTTGGCACAGTTTGAAAAATCGACTGAGGCTCTCATTCATAGGGTGACAAGTTACTTTGACATAGATATTGACAGTATTCTTCTCATTAAGTTTTAGACAATGTAAGGATGGGTTAAGATTCTTGAAAGTATGGGTTAAAAGTACATTAACAGCTTCAACATGTGTCACTTAAAAGAACATTATGTACTTTAAGATGGTTTCTTTTGTGATGAATTAGATCAAAGTGACTAATAAACATTCTCCATGAAAGCTCTTCAGAACACAGTATATACATGTTTGAGGTATTTAAAAGATAGGGCTTTAAGGAACTAAGCTAACTATCTTAAATGCTGCTGGCTTACTACTTTAACATTTAGATCAGAAAAAAGGGAAGTTTTATGTTTTTAATAGGAAATTCATGGTAAATTATGCAAAGATAGTTCTCCTTTACCAAACATCTAGGGAATTATGGATATGGCAAACCAGTAGAATGGGAAGTTCTGAACAGTTGGACTAAAAATGGTAGGATCAGATATGTAAATTATTATTATTTTGAATTAAACTACTGCAATTCGTGGACTTCCTCTTGCTTGTGCTTTGTAGTGAACTTGAAATCACTGAGCTATAGTCAAAAGTAGTGGAATTTAATATTTTAGTTATGTTCCTATAGACTTATTTTTTTTTCCATTCTTAAACACTTAAAGTTACTTCCTTTCTTGTGCTCATGGTTTGAAACTTTATTCCAAAGAAATGTGTACTGCACTGACAAGAAAAACAGCATTTAAAAATAATTAATACTGCTTTTATATTGTGTATTCCTGTAAGTGCCAGGTGCCTTTAGAACAGAAATGTGAAGACTTTTTAAAGAGATTGAGGTGATGAAAATGATAGAAATGTTAAAAAAAAAACAACTAATGGTAGAGATTGAGAGATTGCAAGGGCTCTTTTCATGAGTATTATTATTTTCTATCTGTGGTTTTTTAAGACCAGTCTTTTGAAAAATAAATTCAGGAGCTACTGAAACTGCATGGGACTGTTGAGGAACTTCTAAGTTACCAATAATCATAACTGTGAGATCATTGATCATGCAGCTGCAAATTACACACTGAATTTTGTCACTTATTTATAAGCAAAGCAATAAATAAACCTAGTTCTTAGTTAACTTTTTTTGGGTTATTTTTCCTGAGATCCATTATTATTCCTTGACTAAAGCCTGTTTTATTCCTAAGTTCTGGGAATGCAGATGAAAATGTGAGCTGAAGTTGGGAACTTTCATCAGTCAGACTTGATGACTTGATCAGAATTCAAGGTTTGCTTCTTATTCTGATTAGGAAACATAATTTAGTAGTTAAAAATGTCTGATACGCTGAAATCTAATAGTGTGCACAACTAGTCTTGTATATAGGTGAATGTTTCTGAAGTACTTTACAGCTTAGACTTTTGTGTGAAAGTGTGCAGAAGCAAGCAAAATGGGGAATGGAAAAGAATGGGTAAGACTTCTAGTAATTTTGGTAAACCAAAGCTTAAACATAGCACTACTCTAACCTAGAAAACATAAGTTTGATGAGAGTGACGTTAATGACAGTTGGTAGACAGCTCATCTTTTCTATGGAGATGAAGAGGCCTCTTCATCTAGAACTGCTGCACAGCTGCTGTTTCCCCTCCTGGATCCAGAGGGACAGTTTAGAGGCAAGCCTACCTTGCTGATGACATTACTGACTGCAACAAGCAGTTGGAATGCTAGACGATCACATGAGAATATGGTTTTGCTGTCTTCCTTCTTGCCCCCTAGCCCTTCCCCTCCAACTACCCTTTTCAAGAAAATAAAGTGCAGTAAATTTCCATCAAAGATGATTTTGGGAAAAGTTCCTGCATCTCAGACTGTAAAAAATAAATTTATTTTGGGAGAAAAGGTATCAGGAAGTTTGAAGATATGCACAAACCACAGAGGCAGTAAAAAGAAAGAGAAGAGTAAGTCCAGTGTGTTTTAGCAGATGAATCCCATGTGTTTACATTTCTTTACTTAGAGTGAAAGCTGGAACTGGAAGCTCACACACTATCACTGACTCTGTTGTATTGCAGCTGCCTATTGAATTCCCATCCATATGGAAAGTATGCGTTGAGGTGCATTTAGAAATATGGCTCAACTCCTTTTTGTGAAATCCATACTTCATAGTGAGTGTTGAGAAGGATCTCTATGAGGTCTCTTCTAACCTTGTTGATACTGTGAAATAATTGTGTAAGAGTGTTCAAATTTATTTGGCAGAGAATTGATAATCTAGATGAATTGAGTGGATTAAGGTGGTCTATTGTTATACAAATAAAGTATATACTCTCAGGCAGTGGTTTATTTTTAAAAAAGTAAACTCTGACTTTAGGGAAAATTTTTGCTTTTGAAGTTGGTCACGTATTATAGAAGCTGGGAACATTTGATATGGGAAAGGCAACAGAAATACTACTTCAGTAGTACGCAGCATTCTTTCAGCATTTGTAGCATGGGAATTTCTATGGCATTCCAGTAGCATTTGGCACCATTCTCTGTTAAAACTTGTATTTCCTTGGGAATGTGCAACTGGTTTCCAGGCATACTGAAACTGGCAACTTTGTGTCTGGTTTTCTGGAATTAGTATATGCTAAGATTCCTGGATGTTTCTGCTGATAAAACTAAGTTGTAAGAGTCAACTTGGTCAACTGATCAGATGTTAGGTTTGAATTAATTTGCAATTTCAAATGCTGTGGCTCATGCAGGATTGCTCAAAGGTTTGCTGTTTATTATGGCTTACTGACCCATCTGAAGCAGTTAAAAAAAGAAAAAAGATTAAAGTGAACTGAATCAGGGAATATTCTTTAGGTTACAGTGGCTCTCTATTTTATTAGAATGCTATTGATAACACGCTAATTATGCCTATCTAGTAGTATGCTGTGAGGATTAACTTACATAGCTTTTTAATATTTATTTTCTCTTGAAAGTACTTCGTGAAATATGGATGTACTGAAACAATGCAAAAGTAATTCTAAATGATTACACTTTTCTGTTTTAAGGCACAACAGCATTCTAATTATCTACTTGTTTGCTGCAGAAATAGTCAAAACCCATCCAGGTCCTTCTTTGAAACCATTTTATTGTGAATGCAAATGCCATTTTTCAAGCTCTGAAAGCTCAGTTGTCACCCCTTGTATCCACGCAGCACATTTATATTATATCCTTGAAAAACAGAGTTTGTGAGATAGTGATGGAACTTGCAACAGAGCAGTCTGTCTGTTGGTTATTCTCTGCTTCCCATATAGAATCCTAGAATTAGTCAGAGTTGGAAGGGACCACAAGGGTCATCTAGTTTCAACCCCCCTGCCATGGGCAGGGACACCCTACCCTAGATCACGCTGGCCACAGCCTAATCCAGCTTAGCCTTAAACACCTCCAGGGACAGGGCCTCAACCACCTCCCTGGGCAACCCACTCCAGGCTCTCACCACTCTCATGCTGAAGAACTTCCTCCTCATGTCCAGTCTGAGTCTACCCATTTCCATCTTTGCTCCATTCCTCCTAGTCCTGTCACTCCCTGATATCTTGAAAAATCCTTCCCTAGCTTTTTTGTAGGCCCTGCTCAGATAGTGAAAGGCCACAATAAGGTCACCTTGGAGGCTCCTCTATGTATGTAGACATAGATGTGACTTCGCTTGTACGTATCTGCTTCTAGTAAGAATCTGGGGAGGTGTAACCCAGGACCTACGTGAGACTCATTTTCATTTAGAACAGCAGGAACCAGTGCAGGATGACAGGACATTTCAAATGACAGCATGTCTTTAAATTAAGGCAGCTAATTGGTGCACCTATTTATCTATTTTATTAGAATGGAAACTTTTCAGAATAAATTGCTTTGAAAGTATGGCAGCTCTCTGGCATAGGGGTAAATTTTCAGCATTAATCTTATATACTATGCATATATGCCATATGTGCCAGAGACATAAAAGTATTATCAGGTCTTATCAGAAATACATTAACTCTTTACTGTGATACCATTGAGAACGATGTCCCAGTCCTACAATCTCCCTTATTAGACAACATCTGTACGCTAAAGCAACTGAGGTTATGCATCGTCCCAGAGACTGAGTGTTTCATTTTAAGATACAGATTTTTTAATGTTGCATTTTCTCCATTCAGAGAGGAAACTAAAGAATTTCAGTGACCATAAGGTGGGTTTTTGGTAGGCTGAAGGTTTGTTTCCTGTCTTCCTGTTTCTATTCCTCCAAAATTACCATTTATTTGCAAAGATGTTTTCTGTCTTTCTAGCAGTATGCCATCTGAAGTGCAGTATGCATGCATGCTATTAACTTCTTATGGGGCACACAAGTGAGTGGGAATCATGTGACAAGTAACAGGATAAAAGTTCTCTATGCCATTCTGCTTTAAAATAGAATTATTGTGCCACTTAATTTGTTGTTTTTCCTATTTCTTACAGAGAAAAATAAAATGGTGTGACAAAGGTTAATATAACAATCTTCTCTTATTACAATGATTTATGTATGCTGAGCATTAACAGCAGAATGTCATCCAGCTCTCCTTTAATTTGCAGACATCTGGATTTTTCTTTGTTTGGGATCACAGTAGTAGATGACAAAGCTGTACTCTTGAGAAATAGGAGAGAACACTGTCATTCATGGCTTGTTATAGCCCAAGCACTGAACTCTTAACAGTTATCTCTGGCAAGTCAGTGGATTTCAAAAAGAGGGCTTTGTTTTTATCCAAATGATCCTCACCGATGAAATACATGGGGGAGAATATTATATTCAAATTATTCTGACCCTATAATATGTCAAATGACTGTAGATAGTGTTAAAACAACCTAAATGTGAGTTCTCCTGCAATTTTAATTCAGAGATATCAATGCTGCAATTTGCAATGATTATGGCTAAAGCAGCCAGTTTTGTTGCTTTCTCTGATGTAAGATGTTTGAAGAGAGCAGGGTAGTTTGATTAAAGTAGAATGCATTTTGACATGTCTGAATCATTTGTAATGAGAATATTTCACTTTATTGGTGTTTTAACCCAGGATGAGCTTGGTGCATTGTGAAGGTATGCCTTGTAAAAACAGTGTTTCATTATGCTGGGTATCACTGCTCTCAGTGTAGATCAGCCACCTCTGACATGAAATGCAGATTTCAAACATTACACTTCCATGGAAAAAATGATCATTTAGTGATAGGAATATTCTTATCTGAGAAGCAAAAGGAGAATTTTGGCTTGCATTAAAGATCTATGTAAGCTGGAAATTAGCTACAGAAGAGAAACTTACAGTAGCCACACAAATGTATCCTGGCTTTTTTAGCACCTTCACTCATCAGTTATAATTCCTCTAACATTTGCAGAGTAAGTTTGCTTCTCCTCTACTTCATTTATGACATCTGATGAGCTAATAGTTTGTAAGGTGAAAAAGATCTTGTTCTTGGAGGACCCTTTTACTGTCCATGTCAGTAATTCTAGTAACAGGCAAATTATGGAGGGAAGAAATTAAGTTTTATAAAGAAATTGTTTTATATGTACACTAGAATTTTCTGCAAGATGGAAGAGACACTTTCCACAAACTTATTCTGCCATTTGTTCTTGGATGGTGCAGTGCTATTGTGCAGGATATTTGTTTGTTTTGTAGGATTTTTCAAAAATATACTTTAGTCCATGGCTAAATGTTAAAATTTTCCACTTCACAATCTGTAGTAAAGATTTCATGCAGAAGAATATTCAACAACTCCAAGAGCATCCTTTTAAATTGTGACTTCAAGTTGAATCCCTTTATATTTTCTGTGTGCATGCAGTTAGCTCTAGGAATATTTAAGCTGTTGTCTAGCATCCATACAGCTGTTTTGCTGTGATCTGTATGCCTGTGAGAGAAAAATCTAAACTATTAATGTAATAAAGGTAGTTATCAGTTATAGTGTAACTGAAATGGTAAATCAGGGTGTTAGAAAAGAGCCCAGACTATTCTTCCATTCGAAATAAAATCATTGTTCCAGGACATATGTTTTGAATGTAGCTAATCTGTGCTGTTGGCTACTGTTATTTAGCACTTGGTGTGTGCTTTTTAAATCAAATCAACATTATTTTGCTTCCATAAAAGAACTTACTCTTGTAATCTATATGCTACTTGGAAAAAAAATTGCAAATTTGCCAGGTTTTGCATACACCCCCCACAATGGGAATCTACACACTGTGAAATATAGAATGAATTTTGGAATGCACACATCAAGCAAAATGCTGTGCATGGTGGTTTTGTAAGCTTTTCTCAGGAAAAACTCACCCAGAAACCATACCTGTGCTTCCACGAATCCTCCTTGTTTGTTGGCTTAGGTAATGTTGTTGAAAATATTCTAGTACATTAGTGTCAAGTGATGGTTTTAGTTGTAGGACATTGCTGTTGTGTGTGGAAAAATCAGGAAGCTTCTTTTCTTGCTAGAAAGTGAGGAAGGAAGTATTTATCACTTTCTGTAGGAAAATAAACTATATAAACACTAGGACTGAATAGGAATAAGAAACGAAAGAGAGAAGATGTATTTGATTCTATTCAACAGAAGACCTGTCTACGCTTGCAGAAATACATTTGGGTGACATCGCACCTTTTTTCTTCTTCATTGTCAGATATGTAGTTATTTGGCTGTGTTTGTCAGTTCACTAAAGGGAAATACTGCTGTCAATAATCCCATTTCAGACAGAAAAGAAGTCTGAACTATCTCTGGAAAATGTGAAGTAAAAACTAGATATTTTTATAAAAGACCTTCAGACTTATCCTTTCATTCTCCCTATTCACTCTTATTCCCTCTTATCATAGTAAAATAAACCCCTTTTCTGCTTAACATCGTGTTACAGCATTAGTGTGATTCCTCTAGTAATTAATAGAATTTAGGCTCCAGTGTAGTCAGTTTTGATTAAGCAAACATTAAATTAATTCAATCTGCAAACACTTAACTCTGTTAGAACTATTGAGGGGAGAAAGCATTTGGATGGACGGCAGAACGCATCTTCATCGGATTGCTAGCCACCTCAGAGTAGTTAACAGTCAGATCAATACAGCTCCTAGAGCTATAATAAAATGGCTTCGACAAGCTCATCTGTGGCTGAGAACACAGTATACACATTGATTTCCTGGCCTGATATAACCCATTTACCTATTCAGCTAGTCCGTTAAGGAAGGTGTAAGGCTACAAAGGCCCAAGGGAGCAATGATGTCTGTAAGTAGGTTAGCAAATACTTGGAAATGTCTTAATTTGTTTTACAGTTACTACTTCAGGGAGATACTTTTTTTTTTTTTTTGTTAGTCTCTTTCTTTAAAAAGAAAAGGTTTATGTCCAATTCCTTATTCTTTCATAATGATTTTTTAAGTTCGGAAATATGTAATGCTCTGTCCTTGATTTTTGTCTTTATAAAGGTCCTTGCTGTTGGACATTTCTGATCCCCAATACTCTGACATCATCCTGCCAGCTTTGAAATGTACACTTTACAAAGAATACACCAGGCCAAAACCACTATCTGTCATCCTTTACTCTTTCATTGACTTGGCTTCCTTTCTTAAATCTAATAAAGTGAAAGGTGGGGAATTTATGTATGGGGATACATGAATCAATACTACATTGTTCCAAGACAAGTTCTGGCACTACTTTCTGAGTTTTATGCTGTGGAACTGGGAACTGGAAAAGTGAGTCTAGTCCAGCTGTATTATCAGATTCTGTTGAATTTATTCTGCTTATGCAAGTGAACCTGTGGGTACAGAACAGGAGAGGAGGAGAACCAACCAGTACTTGGTACTGTCTGCTGGTAAATAATGAACTTGAGTGTTCCAATTGAAGGTAGTTTCTTGTGAAAAGTCTATTAAGGAGCTCAGAGAACTGTCCAATTCTTACAGTAACTCTGCTTTTGTATTGTGTAGCAAGTGGCCAGTATAACTTCTAGTAGTACTTCTCTTTTCAAACCTTGTACCATGTAGAGTGCAGAAACTAATAGAAAAGACTGATACTTTTTGTGATACTATGTCCCCAAATATATGTCTAGGTGTGTGAAAAATCTTTTTGTAAGCTAAAACAAATGTTTATTAATTTGATTGCTCTCAAACTCAGTTTTTGTTTCCATTCTTGTTTTATTTCCTCTGTGATTCTGTACTGAGCGGGCGGATACTCAAACCATTCATGAGGAAAGATATATTGAAAAAGACAGAATGGTAAAGCAGCTGATAGGCTGTTATTAGATTCAGATAAACTGTAATCTTAAGTCATCTTATGAGCATGCTAATTACACAATGACATTACCTACATAGAGTGCCATTGCTTTGTTAACATGTTGTGCAAGGTCCTTTATTAACACTGCAAGAAAGGACTTCCTCTCATTAGATGGTTATGCAAAACTATAATTATATTTGCCTGTGAAAAATGGTGAAGTTATGAAAGGCTTGCTTCTTGAGGGCTTTACTTTCTCCCCCTCCCTTCTCCCCCTTGCAGATTATAATCACACTCTGGAGTGAGGGTGATAGAATTTAAATATTTTTTTTTCCTTATAGGGTTTAGAATTCTGTAATCTTTCTGCTAAGATAGCGTTAAAATAAAAAGCATCCTATGGTACTTCAGTCTATGTAATTGTGAAGAGAAATTTGGATTCTGTCACTGAGGAAGAAAATTAGCAGTGAATGACAAATTGCTTTTTAATATAAACCTAAAACATTTTGGATGTAATAATGACTACTGGTTTCAAATGCTACATTTTTATTGAAGTGCACTTCTTCTTTTTAAAAAAAATCCTGAGGCCCCTTTGCATTTTCAGGATTGTAGCTGTGATATGACCTCCTTGTGAAAATTCTTCAACATACAAGCAATGTGCCCAACATTTTAAGTAGTGATGCCACATTCACCTGCGAAGAGCATGACATTATCTATTATATAGTTAAGGGATGAATTTCAGATCAATTTTCACCATAAATTTTGCACCCAGAGTGATTCTTTAAAATGAATCTCTCTTAAATATAGCTAATTGTAGATTAAATGCCTTACATTTATGCTGCCAGGTTTCAAAATTCACTTGCATCATTTTGATTGAACAACACATGGGGTTTATACTAATGATGTATACCAGAAGCACTACTCATTCTACTTTTATTGTGAGATTAATTGAAGTTCAAAGGCAACCCCTTATAGAAATTTACAATGTGCTTGTAAGGGCAATGAGTTACACAATAATATTTTGAGAAAGGCAGAGGACTCTTTTGTCTGGTATAGTAATTAAACCAGTTTTGTGTATACCTGTGATGGCTTGAGTGTTCCCCTCCACTCTTATGAAATCACCCCTGTTAGACTCAGCTGAGCTGGGAGTTAAGAAATGAAGCTATATTTACATCTTGGCACAATATACAACCAGATATTTACAATATATCACAAATATATACAGCTATATACAGTCAAAGGTACAGAAACACAATACCTCTCCCAGAAAATCAGAGTCCCTCAGAGGGGCTCCAAACCACCCATCCACTTTGTTTCCACCTCTCTACCTTATCCCAGAGTTTGGCAAGGGGGGTTGAAAGCAGAATTGGGTTACACAGCAAAAGGGCCAGGGAGAAAGCACAGGCACTGATAGACACCCCCCCCACCCCCCCGTCATCTATATTTATGTTCTTGTTTTTATACATCTTGGCAAGCCTATGAGTGAAGTAGACATCACCACTGTTTTCTTTTCATAGCCTATGATCTAATTTCTTTCACGAAAACATTCTAACTTGCCTCAAACTAGCACAATACCTTTCGTGACACTGGCTTCAGATTGGCAGGTGACCATGTACTGGAAAGTCACTCATAAGGGCTGAAGGACTGTGCAAGGATTATGAATGATGTATGTATAATTTTAGGGTACAGAACAGACTTAGTGTACAGTGAACAGCTGACATTTGTTTATTGTTATCCCAAAACGTAGAGGAAGCAAAGTGAAATATAGCAGAAGAATATGTAGTGTATGATATGTAACAGAGAAGGCCATGAGGTGTGAAATGACAAGAGAAGCTAAACCATAACTGCAACTGATGGAGAGTTAGTAGAATTGAGGTTGGAGGCAAGGAGCAGAGTGGGAAATGTTATTCCCCTCGATGCAAGTGAAAATGAGCATTCCGTGAAACTTTAATTTTTAAGAAGTAAGGATTTTAGTACTGTGACATTTCAGGGTGTAAATTGACTTGCTTTCTGAGAGAGATTTGGTGGTCATTAACAAAGATTGGAAGTGAAAGCAAGAATGTGATTAATACAGTGTTATGAAAAAACTTCTAAGGTGGTCTCCTGGCAGCCTGAATAGTATGTCCTGAAATAACACTGAGAAGGTGTTACCTTGATAAACCACACCACTCTTTAATACTACAGATCATGAAACCTTTAACTCAAGTGCCCTTGCTTACACTGTCGAGGTGGATCATGTTTGTCACAAGATAAGGATTAGCATTCTCAATTGTCAGTGGCAACAGAATACTTCTGTTTAAAGTGAAATCAAAGGCAATCTGAGAAAAAATGAAGTATGCTACAGAATACTGATACTGTTGTGTCCTCAAGCAAATCGAAGTTGTACACCAAAACTGTACATTGCTGAGGGCAACCAGAACATTGCCAGCACAAAAACTAATAGGCTTGGGGAAAACCCCCTAGTGAGACAGGAATGCATCTCATTTTCTGCCAAGGATGAGTTTAACTCTGCTACAGGACAGGACTCAAAGAGGAATTAAGGTAGGTAAAGTCTACATGAGAAAGCTATATTACAAGCTGAAGAAAAAAAGGACCACAAGTCTTGGGGTTTGGTACATGACTCTACAGCTGCTTTTTGTCTTGGAATTTTTTTTGGGATAGTGAATGTTTTATTAAAACCAATATATTGCTTATTTGGGATGTAAAGAATGGGAAAGTGTATGACAAGGTTAAAGGTTTGTACGTGTGAATTTCTTAAATAGTCTGTGCATGTGGAAATTTAAATGTGATTGAAATCCTTTCCTTTTGAAACTAGTAACCCCATATTTTCATGAAAAAAACATCCTTTGTTAGGCAGTCTGGGAGTATCAGAAAAAGACGTCAGCACAATTTCAGGTAACAAGTAGATAGCTAAATATCTCTCTGCTTTCACATGGAATCGCCACATAATAGATTTCTGGAGCTTGATATCTATCAGGAATTGCAGAAAATACTGGGAAAATAGTGCTGGGAAATAGTTTAAAATAGCAGGTCTTGGGATAATTCTGAGAAGCAGAAGATATGTTAAATTTTGCTTAGGTTTTGCTAAAGTCATATGGGATTTTATGTGATCTGTTCAAGCATGGCCAAATTTTCTATGTGTTGGTGTTACATTTTCTGTGTGGACTGACTCTTATCTGCAAGTTTTCATGGCTTTGTTTCACTTAAATGCTTTGCAAGTCTCTTCACAGACCTTTTTTGGAGAACCTGTTTTTCTTGGGCTGAGCTTGTGATTTTCATGTGGTTTCCAGCGTCTTAGCATGGGGGTTTGTTTGTCAGTCAGTGACTTGGATGGCAAATATAAGTGATTTAACTTTTGCTTGAATAGTACCCATCATATAAGCCAAGACATTCTTTTAATAAGTGAGACTAATAAATAAAGCAGAAGGGTTGGAGTCAGAGGGTCCAGAGCTGTGCCGTCAGTCTGACTCAACTCAAGCAATTACCTAAGTAATGCAGCAATAAACAAAGAGAAATCAAATGGATTTTTCACTTCAGAATAAAAAAAAAAGAAAAAAAGTTTTGTTTCTTTTATCCTTGACTTCTGAGGCCACAGCCACACACAGAGCTAAGGCAGCAATTGAACCTCGCACTTCATAGAGCAAGGCATGCGTGCTGCCTGGGAAATAAAACATCTTACTTTAAAATAAATAAGGGAAAAAAAGCAGTTTGAAAATTAATAGTAAGGAAAGGCACATTTTCTTTCTTTCCTTTCCTCCTTCTCCCCTCCTCCTGAGCCTTGCAATGTATAAAAGAAAAGCAATTATTGTGCAGCAAAAACAATATAATAAATAATTTCTAAGGCAATGAAAGCAGGGTTCAAAAAACTGAAGGTTGGAAGAGTGAACTGTGTGCATGGCTGTGATATATGGGCTGAGATGGTATGTTAATTTCTGTGGTGAGAAATTGTGTAGGTAAAGATTCATTCATCATATATACCAGTTTTAAGTGAAATATTCTGGAGTTAATTATAACCTTATGCTATGTTTGAATAAGGTAGGTAGCTTGAGATGGTGAATTTTGACTCTGTCTCCTATCCATTCGACTTATTTCTTTTTATTATGGGGTAAAGTTTTTGTAATTGGGTATTAAATACTGTTTTCCTTTTAATTCTATTGGTCTTGCTGGAGAATGGGAGATAAATATGACCCTCTAACTCTGTTCTCTACAGTGACTTTGGTGAATGCACTGTTAGTTGTAGTTTTGATGTCTTCCCATGGCCAGAAGTCTTAGACTTGAAAAGGGCTATGCAGTAGATAGAGACCTTATTTTCATGTGTGACAATTAGATATGTAAAGCAGACATTTTCATTAAAAAAAGTTACAGTGGGACAGTAGAGAAGTTTTTCTTCTTTATTCCTCAAATTCATGTGTACTGCTAAAAGAACAGTTTTCAGAAACTGGCCTTTTTTCGTGTTTTTCCCAGGTCACAGTTATGTGTATGGTAATGCTAACAGAAGCACAGTTTTGTGACTGGCAGTCCCTAGTGTGACATATAAATGTATTTCATATAAGCTGTATTTCTGTGTTAGAATTTGTGGGTTTATGTGTTTGTGGGTTTCTTTTTTCCTCCCCCAAAGTTTTGAAATATGCTCTCAACTCTTCATTCTCCTTGTCTCTTATTCCCCCTCCCTGTTTTATGGAGGAAGGACCATTCTTTTCCATAGGATTTTTATGATTGTAATTAACCACATAAACAGAGGTAGAGGTAGCTGATGGCTGCATTAGTTAGCATGGCTGTGACAGTGACAAGGAAAACTTCCCAGTGTTTCTTTCTCAAAGAGCATCTATGGGAATAGAGACCTTAGTGAGCTGGTGATGTGTAGGATCAGAATGTGTGTACAGACCTTTCTGTTGTCTTTGGTTCTGGAAGAACACTAGATCACAATGGAATCTAAGCATCGGCACTGGAAATTTGGCAGAGTGCAATGCCATCCTAAGGACAAGATTTAGAATTAATATTTCAATTTTGGTGCCAGAATGTAGTGAGTAGGGGATGGAATTGTTCATAAAGCATTCAGCAGCCTCATTAAGATGGGCCATATTGTCTTCAGCAGAAGTAAGCTTGGAAGATGGATCTTTCTCTGTCCTTAAAACTGTTGTTCAAAGGATAAAATCCAACAGCCAATCCTAATTTAAAGTCCTGCCCTTGCTGCAGAATTAGAGTCTTAGCCAATTATATTTAAGTTTTTAGTTTGGTTTCAGCTCACTGATGTCTTAGTAATTTAGGTGCAAACCACAAAGCCTAAGGTAATTTAGCCAGTTCTTGCTTTTAGGTGTATAAGTAGTAAAATGAACTGAAATGGGGATTACTTCAGTTTTATGGTAAACATCATTTCTTCCTAATTTGTGTTGAAATGATAATCTTGTAAATTACACAGTAAATAAAATTACTTCTAGTGATTTTGTTTTACTGGCATGATGAAAAAGAACATGCATTATTTTTGGTTGTGAAAAAGCAAGACAGGGACCATTAAATCATACAATCTTTCTCATATAGCCTATCTGTATAGGTTTGGTACATATAGCTTATTTATGTGAAAGCTGCTTATTGTGGATATAATTGAATAATTGTCTTTTGCTGCCAGCACCATGTCTTTCTATGGAAAAGATACTGCTGCTGAGTTTTAACAATTTCTTTTCCTTGCAAATGTCCCCGTGTAGTCATGGATCATTCTAATAAAACTAGTAATAGCAACTCAGTATGTATGAGATTCCTGTTTGTCCCTTTTGCAGTGAGTAAGGTAGGAAGCAGCCATGGAGAGTATCAGAATGAATGCAAGAAAAACTAAGTTAAAATGTTTACTTAAGAATATTTCAGTTTTGATTAAACTACCTCCTAGGTAACACTACAGAAAGAGAAGTATTCTTGCACATGCATAGAGATGTCATGCTGAGCTTTGCTGCAGTGTTCTGGAGCTGCCTCAAAACGCTGTGCTGCTATTAGAGTAAAAAACATGTAATGTATTATTTGGTCTGAAAACATAAAAATGTTTGGTTTTTTTTGTTTGTCATGCTATGCTCTGCATGGTCTCAAGGCACTTTGCTGTTTAACTCAAATTTCAGATCTTTATGGCATGTGGTAGAAGCATTACAGTTGTTTGTGTTTTTTTTTTCTTCATATTTTTCTTATCTACATAAACAACATAACTTTGTCAGAAAATTGAAAATGTGCACTTTGTCCCATCAGCTAAAATGGGCTGTCAGATAATGCTTTCTTTTCTCCATTGCATCAGATGAATGATGTAAATGGTTTTTGGCTTTGGAGTTTTTTGCAAGGCACTAGAGTAAATGATCAGAGTAGTAACATTTTTAACCTTATCTATCATACTGAAACATTTTTTCTGCCTCCAATAAAACATGTCAGAGTCGATTAAGGACATTCTTCAATGAGGTATAATTCACAGATTTTAGTAGCGAATCCAAGAGCACTGAAGTATTAAAGAGGCTGTGAATACTTAATTAAGGATATGTTGCCATCCTACCTTTTACTGAATTCCCTTAACACTTTGGTGCTCTGTATCTGAAAATGCTCTTTTCCTCTGATGGTGAAGTAAAAGGAAAATCCAGGTACAATGGCAGAGCATATGTCACATTGTATCTAGTGACAGTGCAGTGAAAGATACTGCTGTTCTAGTACATTCAGCTGTGCTTATCTGGTACATGAGTGCACATTACTTTCCATGGGCTTGGATCACTTTGGACAGTATCATTAAATGCCACGTCATTACCTGTTATGGAGTAGTGCTTTTGCTTGAAGTGCCTCCTGGGATACATGCAACAGTAGGAAGAATGATGGGTAAAGATGGAAGCAGCATTAAATTTTCAATGGAAACACTATTGACTTTGACTTTTCAGAAGCCTTATCTGTTCGATGGTGTTTGTCACAGAACCTGTAAAGCTGTGGATGTTCGTCAGTTGAAAGTTGCAGGCAGTTGAACGATATGGACAGGTGAAGGCTCCAGAGGGATCAGCTGGTCTAGCATTGAGCTGGAGGGGGTAAATTGAGGGTTTATTTATCCAATTCACTGTCAAGGTCAGCTTGCTGGAGAGCTGTCCTATGTGTGCTTACAAAATGCCAAAATCCTGGCAAATTGTCTGAAAGAGCCTCCAAATCACTGACCTTTGTACAGCTCACATCAACATGCCAATGTCTTTTAACAGTATCCTTAGAGTGCATTAAATAGTTTGTAAAGCCAAGCTTTTAATGTCAGCGGAAGTAACTTTATATTTTCAGCAAAAAAAGGAAAAAGAAAGACACCTAATGATGAGAAAAAGAAAGATATGAAAGAGAGAAGCTGTTTCTTCTGAAATAAGACTTTTAGCATCTACCGCTTATTCAGTGCATACTTCAGAGCTGTTGTTTCTCTCCAGCTAAAACATCTGACACACTTAGATTTGCATTTTCTTTCAAATAAGAAATATAAAAAGTGAATATTATTTATTTCTTTTGTCAAATCTAGAATTCCAGTGTCTCATTTTAAAATTTACCTTTAGTTAGATATCGGAAACAGGCTGGATTTTTATTTTTTTTTTAAAACCTGTATCATAGAATCAACCAAGTTGGAGGAGACCTCCAAGATCAGCCATTCCAACCTATCACCCCTCCCTGTCCAATCAATAGCAATAGCAATAAGTGTCCCATCCAGTCTTTTTTTGAACACCTTCAGGGATGGCAACTCCACCTCCCTGGGCAGCCCATTCCAAAGGCAAACCCCTCTCTCTGTGAAGAACTTCCTCCTAACATCCAGCCTATTCCTCCCTGGCACAACTCGAGACTGTCTCCTTGTTCTGCTCCTGGTTGTCTGGGAGAAGAGACTGACCCTCACCTGGCTACAGCCTCTCTTCAGATAGTTGTAGACAGCAATGAGGTGACCCCTGAGCCTCCTCTTCTCCAGCCTACACAACTCCAGGTCCCTCAGTCTCTCCTCACAGGGCTGTGTTCCAGGCCTCTCACCAGCTTTGCTGCCCTTCTCTGGACATGTTCCAGTATCCCAACATCTCTCTTGCATTAAGGATAGCTAGGTATGCATATATCT
The DNA here is from genome assembly GCF_015220805.1 of Pogoniulus pusillus. NCBI lineage: Eukaryota > Metazoa > Chordata > Aves > Piciformes > Lybiidae > Pogoniulus > Pogoniulus pusillus. The sequence continues at coordinate 12,285,994 of NC_087283.1, forward strand.
AGTTAGCCATATAAAAAAGATTATCCATATCACTCTAGTACATATTTAGTCCTTTTAAAAATGTGTGGGTTTTTTTTTTTAATATATAAGCGTTCTTTTTCATATAAGGAGAGTTATTCTCTGCTTAGTACCTGTCCCTAGATCTTCTATGATGGAAAAAGAGTGGATTATAACTTCCTTTATTTACTGTGAAGCATGTGTGCTCTTGTTCCAAATCTCTTTCAATTCTCTGTATTTACCTAAAGTAGATGAAAGTCATCTAAACTTCAAGAGAAATTTTACTTTGAGGGTGGTAGAGCATGGGAAGAGGCTGCCCAGAGAAGTGGTGGAGTAATTCAGAATCCACTTGGACATCATCCTGTGTAACTTGTTCTAGGTGAATATGTTGTGGGATTGGACTAGATGATCTCCAGAGGTCACTTCCAGCCCCTATCATTCTGTGATTCTGTGAAAATTAAAACCAAAATGGGCTTAACCATAATTTGCTTTGTCTTGTAAAGATCTTACTTCCATTTTTATATATGCAAGACTTGCCATTGCAGCCAAATGAAAGCCACCTACATGTGGACCTTTTGGTTTACATTTTGTATTTTTTTGTGAAGTTTTTATTTTTTCCCTCCCCTTTCCCCTCTTTTCACTAATGAGATGCCCAAAGAGGTGGTTTTCTGCATTTGCCTGCAATTTTCTTCTTTCTTCCCCTTTTTTGTTACATCTCTACAAGTAAAATTTTCCATGTCCATTCAATTTGCATTGTCCCCAGAACTGAGCAATGCATGATATGGCTCTTATGACATGGGTGCAAATGGTAAAATTACTGCCTAGGAATCAGAAATGTCTCGAGCACTTTTTCCATGAATGGGGTGATTGTGGAATGACGTTGCCTTTGCAGCAGCAGGGAATAGGCCAACTGCACAGCCAGGAAGTTAGCTGCTGATACGGTCTGAGAGTAGCCTGTCTGAGTGCCACCAGCAGCTCTCTCAAAGGACAGCAGGGCTTGCCAAGCCTGCAAGCTTGCACAGAATGGTGCAAAAGTGGGGAGAACCATCCAAAAGCAGGGATGGTGTAAAACCATGAGCCATGCAAAAAGGTAGAAGCCGTCCAAAAGCAGGGGCAATCCAAAATGACAACTCTGTCACTGCAGGAACCTGTCCTGTTGAGCATTCTGTCAAGGCAAGAGCACTTTTGAGGTGAGAATCTTTCAAAATGTGAACTCTCAAGGTGGGAACCTCTTCCCATTCTCCCTTGCTCTATTTAAACTTCTGTAGACAAAGTGTCCGTTTACCATTTATACTGGGCACAAAACCCCAGCCAACACCCAGTCTGATTCCAGTGCGGGCTTTTACATGGCTCCACCTTTTGCTGTTCCTCATTCCTCAAACCCGTGGGGCGGGGGGGGGGGGGGGGGGGGAAGCAGTTTTTGTGCCACCTTCTGCCATTCAAACCTGCAGGGGAGGGGAGAGAAGAAAGGAATTTGGAGTACTCTGGAACACCTCCATGTGAAACTGTCACTGTTTTAAACTGTTAATTATACTTGTCTGTTAATGCAAAGTGTATTTCCTGATTTTAGTGCAAAATGTATATTCCATTTTATTAAAAATCTATTGCAATGCTTCCATAACACCTGGTTGATTAGTATTTTATTAGTAGATGCATGTAGTTATGAACATTTTTAGAATTTGACATGGATATTATTGAAAGAACAAAATAAAAATGAGCCATTGAAGTCTTTTAACTGTAGTATAATTGCAAATTTTGGTGTATCTACTAATTGTGAAGATTCGTAATTTCTATTAATTTTATGACTTCTGTGTAAATCATTGTGTAAGTACTTTTTAGACCATAGAGATTGTCTTTGAGCCATAATGTACTGTCACATGAAGCTGCTGTAATTTACAGATCACTGACTTGACAGAACTTTATTATTATTTAATATTTATGTTACAATGTTGTCCAGAGTCCTGAGACTTAGACAATGTCCTGTTACAGTGAGTATTGTACCAACATGGATGTAGACATGATCGATGTCTCAAAGAGCTCAGAGCTGCTGTAGTTATAAGGACTAAAGGTCACTCTGAAAGGAGGTTGAAATCTGCATAAACTTTGCAAAATAGTTTTGCAATAGGCTGGTTTTGAAAGAGAGGAGAGATGAGAATTCCACCTGTGTAACAAAGTAGAGCCTGCCTGTATTGTTAGTAAGTACACATTTAGACAGAACAAAAGCAAGACTGAATTATGATACAGTGCCTCAAGGCACACATTGCATTTCAAACTCAGACATTAGCCTAAGTTTTATGTGCTTTATATTATGCTTTAATTGAAATTGCTATGTTTTCAGATGAAGATTTAGCAGATAGAAAAAGGAAAAGCTATTGCCCAAACAATATGTCTGAATTGCATAACTGCTCCTGTGCAATTCTAGCAGTCAGTTTGCAGTAGAAGGGTTAATGTGTGTGATTTACATTGCATTTTGTGAAATGAGGAAGTTTATGTTTTGAGTCTTTGTGTTCTGTGGTGGAAATGCTGATCATTAAAATTGAGATGTTATGGAACAATTTGGGTCTGAAGAATCAGGCTGCATTTTCTCTTTAAACTTATCCTTTTCAGGTGGCCTTAATTAGTGGGAAACTAATGCAAGATGAGTGGAGGTATAAAGCTTCCATTTTCTCTGCTCCAGGTTTATTCTTAGCTCACTTCTCTTGGCCTGGTCTTCAAATGCTGACCAGGGGAGAGTCTCTTTGTATTTTTTTTTTTCTCTTGGAAAAAAAAGTACTCTGCAATGCCCTGATATTCCTCTAGCAGAGCAGGAAGGTGTTCCCTTCAGGGAGAGATATACTGCCTCTCGCTCAGAAGTTGAATGTTTATGAAGAAGTAGAGAGGGTTTCTTCTTTTGTTCAAAAATACTTTGTTTACTGTTTATTTTGATTTATACTGAACTATAATTGCTGTTCAGACTCTCAGTTCCTTTGGCACTAATTTAAAATTTTCCGTTCCTTTAGCCTTCTTACGTTTTAATGGCCACAAAAAACATTTAAGGAATCTTGAACTAACAATAATATTATCTTTTAGGGGAGTTTTGGTTAAACAGAGGGAGGAAATTGCCTTGCAGTTCGATGTTGGAAGTGAATTATAGGAGCCCTGAGGATGAGTTAGTTGAGTCTTATTTCTTTTAGCTAACCAACCCATTGACTTCTACACATAAAAAAGTTCATGTGTTTTTCAGGTCTTCCTTTCATTCTTGCTGGCTATCTGGATCATTAAGAGTTTGGTTTAGACTTCAGACATAAACTTGATTTCTGAAGATAGTATTTTGCTTCAGACAGTCTGATGGTTTTCATTTGCTGTTGCTGAGAGTGGGATATGGGTTTTGATAGGAAACTAGAGGTCAAGGGATGCTGACAGAATGCCTAGTGGTGCTCAGCTTGTTTGTGGCTGGCTGTGGCTCCAAAAGACTGATTCAACAGCCCGTGTTATCAAACATCAGTCAAGTTTCTTTTTTTGTGTGCATGATCCTTGCGCTGGCATGTAGAAGTGTATAGAAACTGCTTAGCCTGCCTCATGACCATTATGTATTCTGCAGAAGGTCTTGTGAAAATGTCTCACCCATAAGAGAAATATCCCTGTAAGATCCCTCGCTCTGTGAAAGGCTAGATTACTTAGACTCTTTCCCCCTTAAGTTCAAATGGAAAAAGTTCCTTTGCTATAACACACATTCCTCTTCTTTGCTTGCTTCTTGTGACTTTCAAGTGCAGTTCTGACCTCACTGTTTAAGAACACTATCCTTTTGCAATGACACCTTTTTTGGACTACCAATTGTAGAGGAAAAAGGCAGTGTGCAATACTTAAACTAAGAAATTCTGTCTACTCCACAGCCACAAGTAGTGTTTTGTGACCTATTGCATCAGTTAGTCCATCTTTGAATGCTTACCATGATGTTGAGTACTTTGATGTACAATGATGATTGAGAGTACCCCTTATGCCTTTTGCTTGAAAGTCTGCAGAGGTTTCAATAACATGTAGTGTAAGCACAAAAACCTTTAGAAAAACGAGATTTCAGTGACAGGGACCATCATGACCATGTGGAGGTATTTGTCCTAGCAATACACTATAGAATTAATATGTACTTGTGCAGTTGCATAAGTTGCTGAGCATCGCTGCTTCTTGCAGATCAATTCAATTCAGTACAGTGTTCTGTCTGTATGGGAACTAGTGCAGTTCATTTGCTGTGGTTAAAAACCTCAGACATTCTGGATTGTATGATGGAATTTTGACAATCCATAAACAATGAAAACAATGAGGAAAAGTACACAGCTGAAAAGAGACATTGGTATAAATCATGAGAACATATGATGAAAAGCCTACATTTAATATTAAACCTTATTTTTGCTAAAGCAGCTAGGGGTTTCTTTGTGGCTTCCACATTGCTGAATATATTCTTATCATACAAGTTCTTAATTTAATGCACAATTTTATTTCAAGACCAACCAAATGTAGAAATATTAGACAATTAATGTCCAAGAATATAGAAAATGGGAGAGATTAACTGCAGAGATTATGGAATGTGAAGGTTTTAATCTCTTGGGCTAAGCAAGGAACAATGGACACTTTTGCCTTTATGCACAAAATAAATAGATGTATATGCATATGAGCTTTTGGAACTCAGCTTGATTTGCTTCATGTACATGAAATATGATGGATGCATCTGTTTCTTCATTGAAGAAATCACTCCTAGATCACTAGTTAAAATACCACCAGTGTTAGTAAAAGCAAAAGAAGTAATTGCTTTTTGAACTGTGAATTTAGATTCCTTCTAACCATATCACTGGACTCATGCTTTTATTAAAACAACAATAAAAGCAAAAACTAATGAAATAACAAGAAAAACCAACCCAACACTGCTCCCAAATAACAAGAAGCAAAATTCCATGATTGACACCAATTTTCACTTGGGCAGAAGTTATAGCATTCTGTTTTATCAGATAGACCTGTATCAATTTATAGCATGGAGAGGGACACTGAAGGTGAGAGAAATCCAGATCTGCAAGCTGAAGAATCAGGATATGCATCCGTCTATTTCGGACTTCAGGAAAAAAATCAAATGACGGACACACATTCTTCAGAAGACTACATATTAGATGGCACAGAGAATCTCAGAAGAGATTATTTGAACATTATAACTTAATGCTTAGCTATTGTGCTGTCAAGACAAAGCATAATGTTTTCCTATCTAAAATTTACACTGTATTTATGGTTTTGCACAAGAACATTCAAGGAATCTTACCTGTCAAGACAAAAAGGCAATGAATGAACAACTTAAATTTACGGGAGTAAATTAGGAGTCAACCTTATTTCACCAAAGGCTGTTCTTTTCTGTTAGTATGAGATTACAACCACTGCTTTGAAATACTTGCTGTTGAAAAGTGATTGATAAATGTGCAAATCCATCAGGTTTTTCATTTATTTGATTTGCATGTTTATTTCAAGCATGTAGTTAAGTTTGAAAGTAGGTACTTTTCTCTTGCACTCACTGTAGCTTCACACTTTTTTGCTCCCTCTCTTCTTGGATTTGCTGTGTTGTTGTGACTGGAGCACACCTGTGTGTGTTGTTTTGTACTAGCGAAACACTGAGACTCAGTAAGAGTGTGAAAAAACCTAACAGATAAAGATGATGTGTGTTTTTGGTTTAAACTGTATGATCTGTTTCTCCAAAATATTTTGAAGACCTCTTCAAATTCTGTGTACGCTTGTGAATTGTGCATTATTAAAAGAGCTCTTTTAGATGTAACAAAATGGAAAGGGAAAAAAGAAAATAGTGTACATGTTATTGTTGAAACATTCCTCACCTTTATGTTTGTATTTGCTGTTTTTCAAGAATAGAAATCTATTGGTGCAAGAGTACGTGTGGCTGTATGCTGGGATTAGAGACTTACAGTTCTTAAGAAAGGTTCAGAAAGACATAACAGATAAGTGAAATGTTATTTCACAAGGTCTGCTTCATCGTGTGGGATATTTCTCCTTGACGGGTACATATAAAAGTGTTTATCTAATGTATCCACACTGTGTATAGTGGAAGAAAAGGGAGTTAACAGGTCTTTATCAAAACTATTCAAATGGAAGAGCATGATGTAGCATAAACCAAAGGAAAAGTTTATTTGTGGCAAAAATATGGGTAACTGTCATGCCTTTCATCTTCCACAAATCCACATTTGCCTGCGTTGTGTTCATAAATGAGTGCTCTGACTGCCTGGAATATGGACTCTTAGAATCAAACAACTTGAACTAGATGAAAAATGAGAGGGCTAAAAATTATGCTGCTAAAGCAAGGCAGCATTTATCCTCATGGCCAGAGATATATGTGGAAAGCCTTCAATATGCAATTTTCAATATGTCTGTTTTGGGTGAAGCTAAAAAAGAATTGCTAATTGAGTTTACAATATATAACTCTCTGGGCTATATAAGGTTATCATTACCTCCATGTTTTCAGTAGTAAATCTAACTGCTTCTGTGGTCTAGAAAGTCGCTTCTCATGAAATGATGGTCCAGTATTTTTTGAGCCAAGATGTTCTGTCTCCAGCATATGTCAGAAATAGTGACATAAGACAGAAACTCTCATAATACTAGCCATGAACCAAAAGGAATGTGTCTTGTTAACAACTTTGGAAAGAATCAGTTTTCAGTGTAACTGCCTTCTAGCAGCTACATGAAAGAGAAGATAAAAATTATAAAATATAATCATGATCTATTTTCCTGATGAAGCAATAGTTTATAATGATAGTCTCTATGAAGTTAATTTTTACTCGAACAGAGATGAGCTTAATGGTTTTCAATTATACTAATTTGAGTCATGGGTTTAGTTCATGTGGATTTCACAACCCCTGGGTTTTGCTGTTATATCTTCTCCCTAAAATGCTTGGCCTCTTTTTTTGCGTTGTGCCCTCCCCAGTCTCTCTTAGCAGGGAACATCAGACAATGATGGGATGGCTTGATTCATTTCCATTTGCATAAGAATTTAATCTTCTGTGAGAAACTATTTCTTATCTCACACATAATTTGAAAACAGGGTCTTGTGTTCCTTTTGGCTTTGTCATGCAGTGTAAGCTTAAGAATGTCCAAAACTCTTTCACCTTTCTCTGACAGAGGTTGAAACCTCCATTTCACCTACATTTTTCTAGGACTCTATGCAGTGGCAAGGAATTAGGTGCTTTAGGAATGGGTTAATTGTGAGTTATGGGTTGATGGGTTAAAGGTGAGTCATGCTGAGGCCTTTTAACTACAGTGAGTAAATTTGGCGACTAAGTTTAGTAGGTTCATTGGAACTAAACATCTCCATTATACATGTATTTAGAGATGACTGAAAAAACAACCATTGCTTTGCATTCTTTTTTCTAATGAAAGAAGCAGCGCATGTGGTACACATCTGTGCAGAGTTTCTGGGTTTTTGGTTTTGGTGGGGAATGTTTCCTTTTTTTTTTTTCCCCCCCTCCAAAAGGAATCTGAAATCAGTTTGTCAAAACTGTTTTGTGAACCAAACCAACTGCAATGAGGAGAGATAAATAAGGGAGAATGTTCAAAGATCTACCACTCTTCTGGACTGAAATGTTGTGTAGGCACTACCTAAAACTACTGCAATGATTTGCCTGAACAGAGCTTGAACAGTTATTTATTACATCTTTTGCCCATTATGTCTCCTTGGCACTACTGGCAAATATTAATGTATACGATTTCTTTCTGATTTTTCATTTGTTCATATAAATCCCATGTCTTTCTCCACTATGTTGTTCCTTTTATCTCTTTTGTTTCAAATATAAGCCCCCATTGAAGAGGTGGCTGCTGCAAGCTATAATAATTTAAGCCTGGAGTTGGCTGGTGGTAGGCAAATAATGAACTGTACACTTGTTTTCAGAATGTGCAGTGCATTAAAGATGGCTGAAATGTTTGGAACTCTACCCATCATGCAATGTGAGGATTTGAAGTGGGGAATGTTGTTGACTTCTCAACAGAAATGTTGATTTATGTTGGTGCATTGTGGTATTCACTTATGTATTCAAGCACTCTCTGTCTCAGATTTCCCTTTTAGGAAGGCTGTGTTAAAAGGTATGAAAGTAAAAGGAAACAAAGCAAGGTCAGTCCTCTTGTGAGACCCCACCTGGAGTACTGTGTACAGTTCTGGAGCCCCCAACATAAGAAAGACATGAAACTGTTGGAGAGAGTCCAGAGGAGTGCCACAAAGATGATCAGAGGGCTGCAGAGGACAAGCTATGGGAGTTGGGGTTCTTCAGCCTTGAGAAGAGAAGGCTTAGAGGAGATCTTATAGTGGCCTTCCAGTATCTGAAGGGGGCCTGCAGGAGGGCTGGGGAGGGACTATTTACAAGGTCTTGTAAAGACAGGATGAGAGGTAATGGGTTTGAATTGAAAGAAGGGAGACTCAAAATAGATGTTAGGGAGAAGTTCTTTCCAGTGAGGGTGATGAGATGCCAGAACAGATTGCCCAGGGAGGTTGTGGATGCTCCCTCCCTGGAGGTGTTCAAGGCCAGGTTGGATGAGGCCTTGAGCAACCTATTCTAGTGGGAGGTGTCTCTGCCTCTGACAGGGGGTTGGAACTAGGTCATCTTTGAGATCTCTTCCAACCTAAACCATTCTATTGTTCTGTGATATATGTGTGAATGCAGAGGCATGATCACTCATTTTACATGGGAAGGCCATCAATTGTCAGAAAAAGGAGGTCTGGTTAAGATCTCCAGTCAGAGGTGCCTTTAAGTCTTAAGTACAGCTTTTGTCTTTGTGTGTCACCAAGTAAAAAAGCCTTACTTCAGCATAAACAGCCTCTACTACATAATTTTAGAAATGATTTTGCTGTTTAATCCCATTTTTTGTTTTGCATTTCCTTAGAAGTACAATTTTTGCCTCATTAAAAATGTTAATAAATTCTATCATTATAATTTGCTTTGATGGCATATTTAAGGGTATGTCCTCATGGAATGTCTCTTGGAGCGATGATACCCTAAAAAGAATATGTCTAGAATGGACAGTACTGTCTGACCTCATTACCAGCAGACCAGGGAGCAATTGCAAAAGACCTAGATTGTGGTAAAACCTAGTTTCTTTCCAAGACAGGCAGTAGATTGTATGACTGCAGTGTCACCTTGGTTGTGTCCTGGAGCTTTCAATCTGCAACACATGGACAAGCCTTGAACAGGCACTGTGTCAAGCAAATAGCGTCAAAGTTTGTCATGGGTGCCATGGTTTATTACTTTCTTGATGAAATGGGCATTTGTCCAGTAGGAACTTGAGTTCTACCTCTGATTTATTTTGCCTGAACTATTTAAGATGCCCTACCTGGTGCAGATTTGGGCTGGATTTGCACTACAGGTGAAATGCTCCATATCTAGTTTTTAAGTAAATGTAATCTTCACTCCATGGTTGGCTAAAACACTAAATGTGTTCACTGACCTCTTTGACATCAATAAGAATACAGTAACTAAATCAGTTAAGATTCCATTTATTCGTATACATTATATACATTTTAATATTGACAAGACAAGACAGGTCTTACCATTAAAATGATCTTGGATGTAATGTTTTCAAATTGTTACCATCATAGTTCATTGCATGCTGGAACCGTTTTCTGCGCTGTAAATCTTAGCTACTGATGGAAGAAGGAACAGTGGTTAGAGAACTATGAAAGATATAATTAAAAAAAGGTTAAATATTGTTTACTGTCAAAAAGAGGAGAAGAATATGGTGCCTCTCAATTACTTTTTGCCTATTTCTTCAGTTTAGCTAAGCTCTGTATTAACTGGGGTGGAGTGTGGGGTATTCCTTTGCGCTGCAGACTCATCTGTGTATTGATAATGCACAAGGTCACTTTTATTTTGGGGGAAGATATTTTTATCATAATCCATCTTGTGCTTTGTTTCCTGAAAATATTTAGAGTTGCTCTGTTTAAAATTTATAAAGAAGAACTGATGATATTCCTGATAAGTGACATCTTTCAAATGGATGCTTTTACTTTCTACTTGTATAATTTCTTTGAGTGATGTGGGTATTACAATCCAAAGCCAGTGTTATTTTCTTAAATATGATCGAAATTGTAATGCAGAGCAATATATATCAATACAACCTTTCAGGCAAACTCCATATTTGGCTTTGAACTTCAAGGTATACTTTTTAACTGGGTGCAAGAGTGAGCTATGCAATTGAAATGTTAGCCAAAAAATACTGAAAAATGTATTACTAAAACTTAATTTAAACTATGAGCATGAAATGCTCTGATCATTTACAATATTTATCTTGGATTTCGAAGAAGCAAAAGTTAGAAAAGTGATTTGATTTGGGGGGTAAATTTTGTTTTGTTTTTGTTTGTTTTGTGTGTGGGTTGCTTTGTGTTTTGGGTTTGTTAGTTGTTTTTTTTTCTCTTTTCTCTAGCTGAAGGCAATTATATCTTTATTGACCCTTTGTGTTCACTCCCTCCTTCAATGTCAGGTACTTGCTTATTATTATCAACATGACATCTCCTTTCTTTGAAAGGTTGTCCGTCACACTTTGAATCACCTCTCTCCATGGTTACATTTTCTAATCAGTTCACATGATTGAGCCTACATCAAGTGATGCTTTACTTAATTCCTTTCCGTTTGTATGGTGTGATTCTTGGAGGGACTCTCGTCAAAATTTTGGAGGGCCCTGTCAGTTTGAAAAGAACATGACCTTTAAATTGTATCAGTATGTTTGCTGGTGCATAAGGGAAAGGAAAAGGTTCATAGTGATGGAAAACCACTCTAAAAATGAAAAGTAATTCACTCAGAAGCAACATGCATAGGAATTTAATTTGTTTATATTCAACTGATTTTAAAAAAGAGAGAATGAGGAGAACATGTCCTTTGAGCAATAAGGACTCCGAATGGTATGCCCTTTAATTTAGCTTAGAAGATGCTTGCTATTGAGTTGTTTTCTGTGTTCACAATAATAGACAAAAGTGAAAGCATTTGGATGCTTTTGAATAGATAAAAGGTGTAATTCGTCAAAATTAAAAAGCCTGTTACTTTGTTGCACTTTCATAACTGTATCTGTAGGCACATTGTAATTAGTAATTGACAATGTGGAGTACATCACTGACTGAAGTAGCAGAGTTGAACTTAATGTGGATATAAATATATCTGTACATTTATGTGCATGAGAGAGAATAATTCAAGTTAACATAGAAGAAATGCTTTGGGATTGGTAATGCAGACAGCCTGAATACAAGAAAAATCCATCTGTAATGCTGGATGTGGATAGTGGAGGCAATATAATGTAGATGCATGCTGGTGGAGCTGAGTAATGCTGAGAACTAAATAATTTTCACAGCCTTCAAGTATATGAGCTGGATGGTCAGATGTCCTACAGTGACTGAATCGGAGATACTGACTATTCTCATCTCCTTTCTGCTCTACTTAGAGGTATGTGACTTTGAAGCAGCTTTCACACAATTTGAAATACATAGTTCTGTTGAAACTGTCAAAGGCTGATTTTCCATGGATTTAGATCTTATGATTAACCAATGTTGATGCCCAGAAGGTGAATGTCCTCTACTTTTTTCTTTTTTTGGAGCACTTTTAGTTACCACTACAAATTCTTTGATATTTGGTAAGGTACAATGTCATTCTGAGGATGCTTCCAAGGTCAGCAAAAGAATTTCTTTTCACTCTGTGGGTATGCCATGCTCCAACAGTGTTTAGGAAGTATATTTTCTTTGAACTTTTCACCTGTCAACTTGAAATAGGACAGTCAATTGAAAAATTACCATGTGGGAAGGCACATGTAGAGTGTGATCACATAAAACTACTGTAGCTAAAGTGTTTGTGCTATTTCCTTGTAATCTGAAGTTACCTTCAAATTTAGTATTCTCGTTGAATTATTAGAAGGCTCTAGAGTCACTTGCCAAAGATCTTTTTGTCTGATCTCAGCCTTGCTTCAGGGATCAACCTATTCCAGGCAATCCACCAAAATGATAGAGGTCTTTTATTCAGTGTGGCTAAAGACAGGTTAATCCATAGTCTGCATTTGTGTTTAGGCAGGACTGTGAGAGAGTGAAGTTCTGGTCTTTGTTCCTAGATTTTCAGCTCAGTGAGTAGGTTTTTCACAATTAAAATGTGCCAACCTTTATGCTTGACTTCTATAATTCATGATATGCAAGCTGTAGGTGTGTATGACAGCAGGCAGTTGTATTTTTTTTCAGCTTTAGATTTCCTCATGCAAAATTTGGAGCCATATAGCACGTGGATCTGAGACCTGAAAGAGATGGAGGTGATTGTACCTAGTGTACAGACATGCACATTATATGCATTTCATACAGACATTTTGTGTAGGACTTCAGTTTAGCATTTTGTGTAATTCATATTTCATGATTCATTTGTACATTTAACCCATTTATGCAGTTCTAATGTTTCACTGATTGCTAAGATAAAAGCGTTTGACTTTCAGAGAGAATGAAATAAGGTGGCAGAATGATAAATACCAATAGCAAGTTTCTAGGAAGGTAGCAATATTTAGTAGCATATAACATGGCTTTCACTTATACAAAAGAAAGGTCATACATTTTCATCTGTGGCGTATCATTGTTGGCCGAGACATGAACTTCACGAATATGTGAAGCCACTATATTTTACAGTTACTTTCTTCTGGGCCATAACCTCTAGGTTTCAGTAACTTTAACTTGATGGAATTCTAGTTTCCATGAGATCTCTGAGATATATTTCGCATGTCCTCCTGGAAATCCCCATTTTGATAGCTTGAGGGATTTTTGGTAAAACTTCAGAAATCTGGGAAATTATGTTCTGTTTGAAAAAGCCAAAGCAGCAATTCAAAATTAGGCCTTGTCTGAGGCAAAGAATTTTTTTTTTGTTTGGGACAGCAATTTCTGCTATTATGACCTTTCTGAGGTGCCCTAGAAGTGTTTAGATGGTATCCCGTAAAGCTTGTACCTTTTTACTGAGCAAGTATACCACAAATTCTCTGCAGTCTTAAACACTAGTACACATTTTTCTGAATGCTCACCTTTTTTTCCTCTAAAAAGTTGAAACTGGAAACCAAGCATCACTTTTCAGGTTCTTGTGGGATGACCTCAACACTTCTTTTTTTTTTTTTTTCCCATTTTTTTTCCTTCTCATTTTTTGCCTCTTGCTCTGGCTAATTTTCTCTCTTTAAAAGCATGAAATTACATGTTTCAACATATACAATTTCCAAGAAGCTAAGGGGCTCATACTTTAATCTTTTTACAATTTTCCCTCTTCCTGGTAACATATATGGATATTAAAAAAAAAAAAAACAAACAAACCAACAAAACACACCCTAAACATCTCACACATAGACTAATAGCCTATGTTCCTGCAGCCTTATCAACTTGATCGACTTTTCCACGTGGAGCAAGTGTAATGCTAAGCCCATAAGGAGCACTGTGGGAACCAGATCCCAGTGTTCCAACTTGCCACTGCCTTAGTCAGAGGTAGTATTCATTCAAAAGTCTCTCTTAAAGTAATTAAGGATGTTGCCTGTGAGAAGCTGAAAGATAGGGATCATTCAAAAAGAGCACTGTACTATACTGTTAAAGGATGCTATGTCTTAAATATACTGGAAGTCATAAACACCGCATTATAATAAATTACACTGCAGACTTTTGGAAGATTTGTTCTACCTTTCACAAAATGCTAATGTTTATTTTGTTTTCATTTCATCTTACTGTCTTTCACTTAAAAATTACAGCTTTACTACAGTGAGCTAATTTCATAATACTGTATTAACTTAATATTACATAAATTATGTTTGTCAGATTTGGGCATTGGTGTAGATGTACGCAGCCCAAATTTACTACCAAACCTCTCCAAACATGTGTATTCATAATTTGCTACAATGAACCATATGCCACAAGATAGTGTTAAGGAATTACATATTCTAATGCCAGGCACAAATCCTGCTGCTCTTTCTGCAACTGTTCTAGGTGCAAATAGAAACAATATATTTCTAGCCTTTTTTTTCCCTAGTTGCAATTATGAGCAAAAAATGTTACAGTGTGGGAATATTTTAGCCACCTGCACTTTTTTGTCTGACTAATTTTTAGCCGCATGTTGCCTTTGAACATTATTGAAAATGTGTGGAGATTGCAGCAGTTCCTAGGTATATTTTCTTTGCACACTATTATAACTTTAGGCCTGGAAGGAATAGGTAATAGAAATTGGCATAACGAATATTGCAGCATACAGAAAGCTACAGTTTTCTTTTAGCAGAGAATCACAACGCTCCTACCTAAAAGATTTAATTGCAGCCGCCTGCAGTTTTGCATGTGGTGTTTTCCACTTGCAAGGTGTAACCTGGCATATTCTCTCCATTCAAACAAAGAGCAGAAATGCTCTGTGAAGGGAAGGGGAGAGCTTGTGCAATTGTGGAACATCTATAGGTTTTTAAACACACACTGTCTAATCAGCTTCTGACAGATCCATTGTAAATCAAAGGTCTGGTAAGTGGGGATGCCAGAAATGTTTGATCTCATTCCAAGCCTTGAAACAACTTGCTTATTTTTTCTGCAGTTTGGCTCCTCACTAAAATAAAACATTGAGAGATGAATGTTCTGACAGGTCATTGTGTGTCAAACTGTCACTCTGTAATGGTTACATATTTCAGCTGGATTGAGGTGGTGGTGGTTGGGGGAGGTCTGAGAGAAAGAGAGAAAGAGAAAAAGAGGGAGAGAAAGAGACAAAGAATAACAAGATTTCTGCTCCTTCTTATAGCTGATCTTCATTTAAACCAAACACTTGTCATGTTCAGGGGAAGTTTTATAAATTTTTAATGATATTGGGTACAACTGGTGCTTTGAAATTTGCTGTACTTTAATTTTTTCTTCGTTAGCAAAGGTTCGCTAATGCATTGAAGTGCTAAGAGCGTGTCCTAGGGATGCCATGATAATTGTGTTGTTAATAATATTGTGGCACTAGTAATGTTCTCCTGGTAATCAAGCCATGAGATTTTTTTTTAATATATTCAGTTATTACACTGCATCTCGTACAAATCATGTCAATTACAATTGCCAGTCTATGACAGTTAAAATAATTGTATACGTTTTCTAGAATTTTCCATTGGCTTGGCTAATCAAGCTAAAAAAAATCAACACATTATTTGCATTAATTTTGTTTCTAGTCTATTTCTACTCCTAAATCATTTGTCCATCTACTTCAAAAGGCAGAACAGTAAGTATTTTAATAATAAATATAACAAACATGTTCCTACTGTAACGTAATATAAGCGTACTTCTGCAGCAGTAACAGAGGAGGGGATTAATATGTGTATAGGTAGGCATATTTGTTAAAATGATCATGCACATGCAGAGACTGTGTACTCTATCAGAGATTTATAAAAATAGATATTCAGAGATGTTTATTTTCATGGGTTTGGAATATGTGTATACATGCATACACCGACGTAAAGACACCGGTCTGTTTGTAGGCACTCATGTTTTATGCCTCCCTTACGGATGAGTGTGTGTTATTGCATTTGAATATTTACTTGCATTAAAAAAAAATCAATTAAATAGTTGCCAGTTGAAAGGGAGAGCAAGTTCAGTGTCCAAACGTTAGCCTTCTGTAACACTGGCATCTCTTGTCTAATGCTGTCGCTTTGTTTCTTTGAAAACAAGACAAACAGCAGAAACTGGCTCAGCATTCTGTCACCTGAGCAGGAAGCATCCCATTGTGTGGTTGCTAACTGCATCCTGCTGGGGAGGGCGAACCCGTAATTATTGTCTTTACAATTTCTTTAGTTTTCTGGTTTTCTTTTTATTTAAGTTTAAAAATAAATTTTATCTTTTGTTTTGTTTTGTTTTAAGGTCAATGAAACAAGAGGGTTTAATGTTTTTCAGTGGGTATTTTCAGTAGCTGCTAAATGAATGCGAGAGGGGTGCAGAGGAAAAAGGGAGTCAGTGTACGGGTTGCAAAAATATATGGATAGATAATATCATTTCCCTCATCAAAGAGGTACATCATATTGAAGAAGCAGTAAGAAAGAAATAGCAAAAAGGTGTATCAGTATTACATGAGCAATAACCAAGTACAGCCCAGTGGTAGTATATGAGAAGGAATAACAAGTATGGGATGTAGTAATTACATGAGGCAGAATAACGAGTAGGCATGGAAGCATTTGAGAAATAACAAGTCATCTGGCAGTGGTATTTGAGGAATGACAAGTGAACATGACAGTATTATTTGAGGAATAATAAGTAAGCTTGGTGATATTATTTGGAGAATAACAAGTAACCAGGGGTGCTTTCTCTAGGCACTTTCCCCTGCTGTTATCTTGTGAAGAGGGTGCACAAAAGAATAAGTGGTCACAGGTTGCAAGGGTCAAGGAAACAAAATGGTTTTTTATGCAATAAGCTTCTACTAAACATGGCTTGAACAAATCATCCCTCAAAATGTAGAATTTATTCCTCAACTTTGCCTGGAGGTAAAAGTGGAAAGAACAGATTTTTTTTTTTTCCCCTTTCTTCCCCCCCTTTTTTTTCCCTTTCCTCTGGCCCTGTGAGTCCTGACCACAGAGAATGAATGGCTTTAGAACTGTACCCAGACAGAAAAATCAATGCTTCATATCAGGAGGCTTCAGGGGTTAGACTCCCATGTTCATGTCAACAAGGCTATTGGTTTTCTTAATACTCCAAAGTTATCGTTTCCCCGCTGCAGGAACCCACCACTGTGACATGTGTGGTCGCAGCTTAAGAAAAGCACTTTCCTTTGGCCAACCACCGTAGTGGCAAAAAATTCCCAAATTAATTGTTGATAAGGTATATATTTTTCCAACCCAGAGCAGTAATAAGCATATGAAAGTTCACATTTGCTGACAAGTTTTCTCTATAAAATTATGCTGGTTTCTGTATGCAGTGGGGGTCAGTACAGTTTCACTGGTATGATAATTCATGTTTGTGAGCAAAGCCATTACAAGGATAATAATTAATAAGTATTAGAAAACTGGAATTAAGGTGGGCTTTTCTTCCTCCCCCCTCCTCTCTGCCTTGTCTGGATATTCCTGCTATTTGTGTCAAAAGGGCCTCTGCTTCCTGTGGACAGAATCTGTTGAGCTTGGCCATGTCACTGCTTTAATCTGAACGGGTGGGTTTGTTCTGTGGTCATCACTTCTGTGTTAATCACTTCTCCCTTGTCAAGAAAGTCTTACAGTTTGTCAATAGAATTATGTTACATGAGGTTAAAATCATGTTGCTTCAAATGATACTTTTTGTCATCACAAGGTATTAAATAGACTACCTGAAAATGAGACCTTCTTTGAATCTTTGTCAATTTAATTAGTGTAACATCTATATTTGGCTTCCTTGGCAGGAGAAAGTCAGCCTTATGAGCTATGGGAGGAAAACTAGCTACTGTATAGCTCCAGTACCATCCTGGCTTTCATACAGAAAACCAGAAAACTTAAATTTTGCACCAGGTTAGAGAGGCTTTTTGTGTTCTGATGAATTTGATGGCCTGGCCCTCCTCCAGCCTTCCTTTAAATACGTTACTGATGCTTGCTTTTTTTTTTTTTTTCCTGATTTCCCACCCCCCCCCTTTCTCCTGTGCTGTCTTTAGTGACACAGTGCTAACACTGAAAATGCTAGCGGCTACAGTGAGCATTGCTCACCCAGAGCAATCGGATGAAAAGGCAGTGCAGATGTAATTTGTTTTCAATGGCTGTTTCAAAAGAATAATTGTGGTGACATTGTGGGATCAATATTATAGATTTTTGTTTTCAAGTACACTGTATGTGTGGTGCTAAGGGGAGGCAGGAAATATAACACTGCAGCCTGAATACAATAAAAATGGATTGAGGTCTGTGGGTATTGTCGGCTGGTAGCCATCATGGGTTTGGAACATCATTGGTGGGATTACAGCGCTTGTCCTCTGGGCTGCTATTTTATCGTGAGTGCACGCACATTTGCTGCAGTTTTCCTCTTTAGCTCCTTAAGGGACTTGCTTACTGAACTTGTATAAGCCAACTGCAGATGAGACACTGTAAATGCTTCTTCCGTTTCCATGTCTAATAGGTGGTAGGATTAAGAGACCGGGGGTTAAAGTTCACTGCCACATCATTTAATTGCCATGCCATACTGCTAACATACAGTGTACCACAGCAGAACCTGAGGTGGGAAGGGACAGATTGCATACCTATGTGAGCATTTCAATTCTCTTTTTGTTCCCTGTCTCCCTAGGCCACCATGCTAGATAAAACTTCTTTAAAGCACCTGAGAGAGAGAGAGAGAGAGAAAGAATACCTCCAGAGAGCAGCCTGCTGATAGAGCCTACTTCTAACAATATGGTGAGTGTCATTTTAAAATACCATGAGAAATATGATGTGGTGATCAAGGACTTCCTGCTTTAAGGGTTTCATGTATCAGGGTAACTAGACAAAAAATGTAGTTCCCTGGGTGAAAATTATATTAACAAAGAATTAGTAATAAAGCTGAATAAATGTAATGAGATGTGAAAGAGAGTGCATGGCACATTTTTTTTCTGTCTTTCATAATTAGGCCCTGAAAGAAATGGAAATTCAGACAAAACACCTTCCTCATTACCAATTTAAATATTACAAATTAAAATCTGTTGTTATTGGACAGACAATTGTTTTGTTATTTTTCTTCAAGACGTAAAGATGCTTCCTTTGGTTTAGGTTGCTGGTTTGCAAGAAAGGCTTTTGTGGAATAGTTGTGAGCTAATTCTCTTTTAAGCTCAGAAAACATTTGAATTTTCTCTCTGTTGGATTCTACCCTTTGTTTCTCTGCTGCAGTGACAGTCACCCAAACTCTGCTCAGTCTGTACACTACAGCAGTGGCCCAGAATCATCCTTTGTTATTCTCACAAGCTATTTATCATATTTATCAAATCACATAGATTCCTACCATAAACTGGAAAAACAGAATGTGCTGAATTTGGACCAATTAATTTCACAACAAATACAGTTTCTTGGCCTTTTTTTACAGACCAGAACACCAAACAGCTGTTCTCTCATCCCAGCAAAAGTACTATGGAACTTTGAAAACCTGATTTTACTAGTAAGCATTGGATGAAACAAGATACCAGACACTTACAGGGATCTATTTCAACCAATAAATCTTGTTAATAAATTAATGACTCAAAGATTATAAGAGAAAATTTATTTCCTGAAGTATTTATTTCCACTTTTAATACATTTTTAGGCTAACAGGCAGTAATCTCCAGGTCCTTTCTATGTCTCAGTGTTTTGTTACAGAGCATAAAAGTCCTTTCTAACACTGAACAAATATATCTGTTTGAAAAACAAAATAAGCAAACCAATATTGTGTTCTGAGAGGTTTGAAGCTGCTCCAACATGGGTTCTGGAAGCTTGCACTTCATGCCATGCCTGTTCAGTCTGCATAAACACATACCATGATTCTCTATCTCTGTATTATCTATAGTCTGGCTTGTTTTGTCAGAGGCTGAGGAAGCTAGGTGACACTGTCTATATACCTATTATCTTAACTGAAAGGAACTAGAAGGAAGAATCATGTAGGCCTGAGAAGTATTCAGAACTGAGAACTTTGAGCTGTTCCTCTAAACTGGGCATCATTGTGATGTGCTTGGTGATGTGGGGGGAGCCACTCTTTGATCTATTACAGAAGCTTTTCACAGAGCTGTCGTAAAGCTGGTGGACCTAATCTTGGAATGGTTCTGCTATATCACTCTGATTCTACTCCTATGATTGGAAAAGATGATGCATGTCTGGGGGGAGTGGTGGCCTGCACCACCATTGACCATTATTGGCAACTCGTTTAATTTTGAACTAATGCCACTTTAAATTGCATCTGGCCACAAACTAACACAGATGTAGTACCAAAAATTTGCTAGGCTGATATTTCATGTACTTTTGTACAAGTTTGAGAAGAATAAGTATTGTTGTGCAAAGACTTTGCTTTTGTCAACTTACAGTAAAAAATTAAAGATTTAGAGGACTACTGCAGCACCTGTAGGAACAAATTGAGTATCCCTCCCAGTGTCTGCTCTGAATTGCTTTGATTTTGATCTTGGTTTTTAGAATCCCTGAGGACATAGGCTATTTGAAGCCAACACTGGTGTTAGCGTGGATAGTCTCCAAGAAGTGGGGGATGCAACAACCAAGTTCAAAACACCTCTCACTGCTCCACGTTGGCTGACAGAATCAGGCCAGCAAAAGTGGTATTGCCTATCACATTCCTTTCAAGTGTTTGCAAGGGCTGTTCAGGGCTACTTCTCTCTTAAGGTTCACTGTCAAGAAGGCAGAGCATTAGCACATAGGAGGCACTTGCATAGCTCATCCATTTCAGGTGTGTTGTGACTGTCAGAGCGTGGCCTTACATAAAGATCACAGTGTAAATGCTGTCTTTGTACGAGAGCTTGATAATAGTTTGCTGGTGCAACATTTTGCCAGTACTGTGCTCTAGCTTTTATTTTAAAACCACTGAAATATCTGACCTCTTGCATATTGGGAATAAATTGGAAAGAGTAATGAATCCTATTAGTTGGGATAGGTCCCCCATTTGGAAACCATGGGGCATCTAGAACAGGCTTGACTCAACTCTGTGATATCTCTGTCCTGCTTATGCCTTTTCTCTGCTAGATGTCTAAATCTTGCTCCTAGATATGCTGATAGAGATCTTTGTAGTAGTGAAGCTGTGTCCATGGTACAAGTCTATGCTTTTCCTCTCCTAATCTGTTCCCTGCTCTTCCTCTTTTATTTTGTTGTCCTTTTTTTCTTAAACAAAAGTACCTGGAGGCAAAGCTGGCACACAGTAACTAAAGATCCTCACCTTGCTGCTTCTGCCTTCTGGTAAAGAAAATATGTACAGGAAAAGCAATCCTCCCCATCAGTGTTATTCCTACAAGCAGTTTTCTAATAAGTGTAAATTTTAGTAGTTACCTGATTTCTGTTTAGGGGGATATAGGTAGAGAATCTTGGGATTCAAATCTGGATTTACAGAGAAAAATGTGGACCAAGTAAGTGGCTTTGGAACTGGAAAAAGACATACAATCACAATCTGCTGACTAGCAATACATTTGAGATTAATGCAGACTGTTAATGTTTTACGTTGCTTACTTTTTTGGTTCTATTCTTTATTTCTGAAAAGATGTGCAAAAAAAAAAACGAAAGGCGCTCATACAACACAAAATGCATCTCTTGACTTCTGAGTCTGTGGTTGATTAACCTTAATACATACCTGTATTAATTTCTCTGGATGATTTTTTTTTCTTGTTTCTTTAGGAGGAAATGAATAAATTATGTCTGCCTAGCTAATCTTAGATCTGCTCTCTTCAAATCAGCGAGGTTCTATTTTTCATGGAGTGAAGATTATATGTGCAATCTTCTTGCTGGTATAAAGGTATTTAAACTAGAAATCTTGATAAAGATTAAACAAAATTGTGCATTTAATTGTAATTGTATATAAGCTGATCCACTGTCAATAATTTTGTGTGATAATTCCAAATTTTGTTTGTGTTACGTGACATGAATTTCACAGGTTTTTAACCAAATGCAACTATTCTGCTTGTAAAATGCTTCCGTTCTTGTTGAGATGCACAGCCTGAAATCTAGTGTTCATAGAATCATAGAATGGTTTAGGTTGGAAGGGACCTAAAAGATCACCTAGTTCCAACCCTCTGCCATAGGCAGAGACACCTCCCACTAGAACAGGTCCTGTTCATGAAAACAAAAACTGTAACTGCAGTTTGGGAAACTGAAACCTCTTCTGATAAACTCAAAGATAAATGTAAGTTTATCTTTTCCTCCCAAACCAATATACATTACATAACTGAATATAATAATTGTTTTGCATGACTTTAGTTTGTTTTGAGATATCAGTTTTGTGAGTCTCAGACGAATGGAGTGTTCTTCATTTTTAAATTGATGTGTTTGTGCAGTGAGTACTTTCAGAATCAATTTTGAGACTCTCATCTTTTGTGTACAAGGTTGACAAGATAATCAGTTGCTTGTTCCCTAAACTTTTAAATTGTTTTTAATGTGATAAAATGTGTTACTTGACTTATCAAATGAATTTAAAACCATTAAATACTTAGTAAGCATTCATTTTAGGCAAAATTTTGCCTATAGTCAAAAGTACATGTGTCTCTTTTAAATAGATATGTAAGTGTTGATAGCCTGCAATTAATGGATTTACATGCTTGAAGGCTCATTTTCTGTGTATGCAGAAATTGTTCCTAGATTATGGTTTTTAAAAGCTGATCATAGGTAGGGAAAATATGGTAGGAAAGGCATTGGCTATCTCCCAAGTACTTTGAACGTGAAAATCCAATATTTGGTGTTTATTTCATTAAGGTAATCTGGCTTGCTAAGAAATTCTACTTGAAAAAACAAACAAACAAAACACCCAAAACACTTCACTTCAGCTTGTGGCTAATGAGATGGAGCAACAAAGCATCAGGCTAAAGGAATGGAAGGTGATAGGCAGTGTAAGCATAGTTGAAGCTTTACTGGTACAGAATGAGCTTCAGAAATGCCAACTCTTCTCACTATATTTACCATAATTTCTTGTGAAAACTATGTCATGAGAAAAGAAAGCTATCATTCTTGCAGAGTTTGAACAGATTTTTCTCTTGTATGGTCAGGGTAAGGCTTTTGAACGTCACTCATTGGCAGACATATGAAGAACTTATTTTAAGTTCTTAATGGCTAAAGCAGATGAGTGCTCTTCTCTTGCAATGAAACCTGTAAAAGAGTTAGTGAAGTTCAGGCAAAGATGCTGTATCAGCTAATAGTAACACTATCCCAGATGGGTAATCAAACAGCTAGAAATGTCCACTAACAGAACAAATGAAGGATTTGGAGAGTCAACTAGATATAGAAAAACTGAGTGCCTAACATCATAGGAAATATACTTTCATAGTTATTTTTTATGCCCAAACATTACTCCTTGAGAGTCATCATATTTTATGAAAACTTTTATTAACATTTCTGAATGACCTTACCCCCATTGTGTTTTTATCAGTCCCAAGAGCCAAAACCTGTTTAAAATATTTTTTATCTTTATAAACACAATAAAGTAAGCTGTCTTGCACATAGATTTGTAGATCTCATTAGAGATACTTTTTAAAAAGGTACTTCATCTCTTGGGAAGGTAATGACAAGTAGTAATCTTGGCATGCAAAGTTTTCAGACAGGAACAGTTTGTTAAAATAGATTGTTTAATCTTTCCTGCGTTGTTTTAGAGTGGATGCACCTTTTAATTGCACTTTTACACAGCATTATGACTTGACCGAGGGAAAGACAAGGGCAGCTGAAAACAAATGCTGTGGCAACATTAGTTAGGTGGCATTCCAGGTGAAAAAAAAATAGCCAAAATATTTGTTTAAGATTTCAAGTGTTATCAAAGTCATACAAGAAAAATGGCTGTTTTAAAACTCATTAAAGTTAACATTTGTCTGTATTGTAAATGAGGTATATTCCCTAGGGTAGTTAACAGCTTTGGTGGCAAAAGATGGGGGTAATTTTTCAGATGTACTGTTTCCAGTGGGCCAGTGTCCTAAGGCTTTGCTTTAAATGGCCTTTTTATGCAGCAGGATAATGGGCAGTTTGTGCATTGCTAAATCAGCCCTATTTTGTTAGGAATGTTACAGTCAGGGCACTTACAATTTGTCAGAGGAAATGCAGAACATCTCAACAGGAGTCTGTTTAAGAGGACATCATTTCTCGATAAGCTCTTGCTTAGGTCAACATGCAGTACTGCTCGTACACTATTCCCCTGTTGCTTCTGCCACATGGGAATGCTCTGATTTATAAGGATTGCACAAGTCATGTCCTCTGCCTGACTGAATCCACAATGTGAAAATTTCCTCTTCACTCCTGCTTTTCAGAATGAATTGTAGGAGGTTACTGTAAAGTCCTCTTAAAGTATTTCTAAGAGGACTGGTCAATGACAGGAAATTCTCGTATGTTTCAGTGTCTTTATTATATAGCTACATATTATAAGTAAATCAAGACTGTTGTTTTGGAAGGTGTGCTATTTAAGAGCACTGACTTTCCATGTTCTATTATTATACCACTGTAAAGTACTTGTGATGATGTGCAAAGGTAAAACGAGAAGATGGTGAACCTAATGCAAGTGATACAAAACCATCCAGCAAATTACGGCATTGTGGTTTATGACCAGAGCATACAAAGCCCAAACACCAACAAAAAAAATCCCAAAGTCAAAGTGATGGGTACTACAAATGTATGTCTTGCTGACTTTTTAATTACATTTCAAATTGCAGAGATGTTTCTCTTATAAAACTAGCTCGATGAACAAGGATTCTTTAGTCAAATTTGCTGTAAAAACTGTGTGCATTTCAGTGTTGTGTTCATTTCCCGTTTGACAAAGGTGCTAATACTCTGTCATTCAGACTGCTGCTACTAAGGAAATTTTTTTTTTGTTTGTTTCAGCATTGTGATATTTTAAACTCAATGTAGCCAAGGACATCTTTAATGAAAAGAAGAAAGTGATGAAAAGCTTTAGTAATTTTGTGTTTCCCAATTGTAATATGAGAAGTGCAGAAATATTTTGAAGAGGTCAAAGCTATTCCTCTTTTCTATTTTTAATTTTTTTCCCTTGTAACAGCAAGTTTAGCTGTCTGCAGGCATTTGAGCCCAGGATATTCTGACTTTCCTGCAAAGAGATATAACATTGGAGATTCTCTTAAAGGGTATCTCTGAGCAACCTTCTCTGGAAATTCCGTTATTCTGATGCCCATTCATTATGCTATTTGATTCCCATTCATTATGCTTTCTTTTTCCCAGTATTTGAGTTGCTGTTTAGCATTCTTCACCTCTGCCTTTCTCCCTGTATATCTTCCTGTGATGCTTAGGGATAGTAAGGTTAATTTTTTAATCTTCCTTTTTAGAAAAATGTATGAAGTAGAAGTTAGTGCATTTGCGTGAACCACACAAAGATCTTTCCTTCTGTGTAAGTGCTTACGGTTCTTCAAAGACTGGAATGATCAAATGGAGAGCAGGGAGATGGTACTGGAGTTGGTAGTGAGGGGAAAAAAAACCAACACAATGGAATACCTAAAAACAGGTGTTCATGCCACTTGTTCTCTCTGTCTACTGTCTAAACAGAAACATTCTGCAAGAGATGCCACTGCTGAACCTGAATGTGATGGAGGTCATTAGTTACTCACAATGGGCAATCTGTGAGCAATATACCTGTGCAGATAGATAGAAAGGATGGAGAGGATGGGATCATGCTGCACCACGGGCTGTGTACTGGGTGGGTATTTCAAACCAAGTACTGTGATGTATGATGATGAACAGCAGAAGTACCTTCTGCTGGCACTGCAAAGTGGTGTGGCTGCACTTCAGTTTGATATATAGGATGCTAAATCAGTATGATTAGGCTGTGCAAATTAAATTGATGTAACATCATATAAGCATTGCCTGGAGAAGAAAGAATTTGATTTTCAGAAATGCTGGATTCTTGTAAAGTTCAGCTGCCCAAGGATTGCTTAAAAAACCTGAGTCTTCTCTGTGGAGCCTTTGTTTAGCCAATGACAAAAATATAATTTCTAAGGTAAAGAACAAGGAACAAAAAAAGAATTTATAAGAAACTATGAAAAATAAAGACAAAAAACCCCACAATAATATTCTATGAAATGGAATCAAAACACTACATGGAAGCCCATATCCAGTGTAAAATTCACTTCAGAGTTGTTGTTACTACTATTATGAAAGTGGTAAATTAATATTTAAGAAATTGGTATTATCAAAGGAAATTTTTCACTTTGCAGTCACCAGTTGACATTCAGCTTACTCTGATACATATTATCATGGTACCCACAATTGTCTAGTGTTACAAAAAACACTGTTTGTGCTCCTTACTGAAAACCTTAAAGGAAATTGTAAACACTTTCCACCAAAAGTTGACTCTCAAGATGTGGAACTATCAAGTTTATACCACATCAACCTCTGTAAAATCTTAGATTCCATTAACAAGTGTAGTATTTTTGCCTGTAGGTGTTGGTATGGAAATGTTTCAAATTCAGATTACTCCTAGATCATTAAGGTAAAAGGTAAAGAGACTTACCTCATTTAAATGTAATTAACAAATTGTTAACTCTGAAACCTAATGATGATATTAATCTGACACTGTCCTTTTAATGTCATATCATGTCCTTCTTGCAGAATCATCCATGTACTCTAGTATCTGTTCTTTAATAATGCATTTCAGCCTTCCAGGAGCTGTGGGAAGACAATGTCTTCTTTGCCTTCAGGAAAAGGGGTATAGGAAGTGTCTTGTCACTGAGCTTTTCCTAGATGAGCTCAGCTGTGAGGCCCCCACAAGTGTTCTGTGTTCAAACTTGCTGGATTGTAGAAAGCAAGTACAGAGTGGAGCTTTGGAAGGTATCTTACAGTGAAACACGGAGAAAGAAAGAGCAAGGCTCTGCTCTGGTGAAAGAGGGGAGGCAGCAATAGAGAACTGAAATCAGTTTCTGACAAAGAACATGATACAACTGGACTAATTGTAAGAGTACATCACAGGATGATGGCATGTGTATTAACACTTGCATGTATTGCCCAATAACTTCTTACTTAATTCCAAAGAAACAACTCATCTGTACCGCTCAAGAAGCCCCCAGACATATAATGTTTAAGGAATCTGCTTCAGAGAAAAAAAAATTAGAAGAAAAAGGGTGAATGTGAAAAAGACTTGAACCAAGCTGCAGCAGCATGGAAAGAAAAGCTAAAGACAGAAATGCATAAACAGAATGTGTCAGATCATTTGTGATTTGGTACTTCATCAGTACCATTTGGTAAACTATGAGTAATATATTTTTTTTTCTACATAATTTTTTATTACATTTTGCACAAACTATTCTCTTGCACTAATGAGGACAGTTGGAATCAGAGGCTGATGCTCAGCCTGGGGGGAAGAGAGAGCATCATACCCTTACAGTCCTCATCCCTGACCTTGTAGTCTCTACGCAGCTGATAGGCAATTGTAATTACTGACAGTTTTGTTGGTAACTTAACTGAGCTGTATGGGGGAGAAGATGTACAGTCATGTGCTGTTCTGCTGCCTTTTCACTCCTGACACACCCCATATGTTGAGATGGTGGGTGGCAGTAGGAGATCTGGCACATTAGCAGCAGTGTGTTCCCTGTGCCAGGGGAATAAGCTGTTGGTTAGTAAAATCTAATTTCTAAGTCATTTCTACTTCCTGAGTAGCATTAAGAGGTGAGGATTTTCCCAGAAATCCATCTCTTGGATTGTGTGATAGTGCAGTCTAGAGGATGGGATGATGCTTGTGCCTTCAAGCTCTGTGTTGAATATAGATTTCAGTATAGCAAAAAAACCCCAATCCCTCAATATAAAACCCCCAAGCCCTAAACCATGTAAAACTGGAGTGCATTAACAATTCTTGTAAAAACAATAAAGCTGTTGTGCCTTTGTTAGGGTTTTAAGTATGTGTATACATGGAAAAATTCACTAGATGGGAAAATTCAAGTAGGCAAATCAAAGCAGAAATAAAAAAAACCTTCTTATTTTCTCTGTTAATAACATTGCTCATTAAGAAGAAGTTGGCATAGATTCCTGGTGTGAAACTGCAAAGAAAAGGTTGTTAATTTGGCATCAGCCTCAAGTTGCTTCGTTCAGTATCATATGAAAATAACTAGAATGAAGTTTTTGTGATTTGTATTGCTAACGAAAAGGGGGATTTACATTACAAGGAAAATAGGTGTGCACCATCAGGGGGAGTTCATGTTCATCTGAAAATTGCAGGACTTGGCAAACAAATACAGTAAACTTGGAGGCAAGCAGCAGAGAGAATATCTTGCAATATTTTGCTGGAAGAAGCAAAACAGAGCAGAATCAATCACCTCTTCAGTGAGAGCTTAAGGTGACTTGGGCCTTGCTCTTAGCTCTGCAGAGGACTCATATACTCTTTGCTATTTATAAAAGCATTTTCTTCCTGCAAGGGTGGTAGAGGGCTCCTCTTTTATAACTAATACCTTCATCTCCTGGGCCATATTATCCTTATTATCCTGAAGTCTTACTGAGTTTATTTTTAGTTCACAATCAAGTGCATTAATTCAAAAATAAAAATTCTCCCCTGGTAACAAAAAGGGGCAGCTACAGAACAAACTGTGTGCCGCAAATCTGAGAATCGGAAAGGACAGCTTAAAATTATAGTCTCCTAAAAGGATTTATTGAAGGATGTCAGTCATAACTAGAAATTATAGTAGTTATAACTGTTATTTTGTACAAAAGGAAAAAGTGAGGATAGTGAAGTCTTGTTTGGTTAAACAGAACTACAATGATTCTACAGATAGAAGGACATACTAAGTAGCTTTGATTAATAATGGAATTATTTTTGGACTAGAACTGAAAAAGAAAACAAAGTACAGAAAAGGAATAAGGAAAGGACAATTCAGTTCTGTGTGTTGATGATTAGGATGCTTTTGTTACCTCCCTGCTGACTGACATATATAATGTGTTGTGTGGATTTTGCTGAAATTCACTATCTGCTTTATTTTGCTCATTACCTTGTTCTGTGCTATGTGGTGAGAGAACAGTAAGTTATCAGATGTAGGGACTGAAAGGGAAGATGAAGATAGCCTTTGTGTTCCATAAGAAGTGGGAGGTGAACCAGCAAAGGCAGGAAGACTGATTCAGGAGGATAACACAGCAGTTTACAACACGGAGGAAAAGAGAGAGATCCTTGAAGGTAAGAGAACTGACAAAATTTCACAGCAGGCACTAGTGTGAGATGAGAATCCAAGGCAAACATCACACCATGTGAGAAACAAGCTTTCATTGATCACAACGTGCCATGATGTTTCCATGATAGCACTGTCTAGGAGACCATTAAGAGTGGTGAGAATATAATATCTGACAACTTTTTGTTTTGTTTTAAGAGGTACACATTAAAAATACATCTAACATATAGGACACAAAGAATCTAAATAGTATTATTAAACTTCTGGTAGATGTGAATCTCTGGGGATGTTTACATATGCTTTTGAAGAAAACTGGAAAACATTAGGTTTTGCATTTCCAGGCTTAATTCATCATTTATTTTGTTCTGTTTAAAGAAATCTATGCAGAATTATTAAGTTACCCAGAATAAGCTGAAAATAGAAGACTGACTTTTATAAACATTTTACATATTTGTGTTTAATTTGTTGAAAATAGTATAAAATCTGCTCACATTTGGCATCTTGAATACAAATATTAGGAACCAAATCCCTTCATGCAATATAATTTTTAACAGTATGATTTAACAGTCTTAAAAGAGATATCCTGCACACTTTTATCTTAGAAAAAAATAATTGTATTTTAGCATAGGAAAAATTATATATGCATATTTTTGTACTTAAGGAATTGAAGTGCATGTGTTCTGTTCACATCTGCCTTTGCTGCAGAAGAAAAAGAAAATGAAGTCCCACCAACAGAATTTGGTTTGGAAATATATTTATGTAGCAGCACAAAAAAAAAAAAATAGTCTAGCAGATCACAGTATGTAGAGGATGTTTTACCTCTAAAGTATAAACCTTCTGTCTTCTAGCACAGGAGGGTTAAATGCAGAGCTTTTAAGTTGAGAAAATATGCAGTTCATGTGAAAGGTTTGATAGCACTATATACCTACCAAAAGCTTAAATGTGCCTGACTGGTTTTATGGAAGATGGTAAATTAGTCTTTCCTTTACCTTTGACAGGTGAGAAGCAGTTCTTGCATGACCAGTGGCTGTCACCGTACATCTGCTACCACACAGGTGAGGCTTTCGGTTTCAAAATGATGACTGGTAAGAAAAACAAGATGTCTTTCCTGGTTATAAATTTAACTCTTCTATGATTAGTCTGGGCCAATTAGGACACCCCTGGGGTTCAGACTATGGCTCAAGTACAAGCTTGAAAGCCTGATTAGCTGAGGTCTCTTGATACTTGTTCTTGGTAGTAAATGCTGGCACATATAGTATTGATTTTCATTTAGATATCTTAATGTTTCCAGACAATCCTAGCAGATGTGGGCTGAACTCAGATCTACGAGAGTGCTGGGCTGCAATCTGCAAGCATTTTTCTTGCCATTTTGTTTCATTTTTCCTAAACTTAACTGATTTGGAATCAGGAGATATAAATGAAAAATGCAGAGTTTGCCTATCAATCATGGCATGTACAAACATTGCTACTGCCCTTTTCTAACATCCTATTACCACTGGGTAGTTGGCTAGTCAAACAGGAATAAAAATTACACTGCAAACATCATAAGTTAGGCTTGATTTGTTGAGCAAGAAGCCTGACAATTCTGTAAGAGTTATATACCTCAGCCTCGCTGAAAATCAGCCTTGTTATGGCTCTGGTACGTCTATAAAGATTGTTCATTTCATATAAAACAGCTACCTGCACTGAAAGGCCTGAAAGGAAGAATGATGCTGGTTATAAATATAGAGGAAAATCTATTTGTCTGCCCCTTCGTGCTGTTAGCAAGTCACACGATGCAGCCCTTATGCTGTTCCTAGGCAGCAGGGGGAGTTTTCCATGGCCACCTTTTGCTTTCATCTTCTGGCCTGGACTGAAGCACATCATCTCTCTTTGTCATATGAGATAAAGCAATGAAGTGTGACCAGTGCCACTGCATTGCACTCTGCCCACCAGGAGCACGTTAATGATAATGAAAAACTATACTGCACCACATTTAAACTAAATGTGAGCGTAAGGCTGTCTGTCGGCAGACTGGTATAACAGTTAATGTCATAAAAGATAAATAGAAATTATTAGAATTGGCTTGGAAGGGATTTTTTTATAGAGCAGGGTTGTATTCCTTTAAAGATACATTATCAGACTGTTAAATCTAATTTCAGACTACTGGGCAATTAAAATGATTAACATTCCTTACTCATATAGTTCGATTCATTAAAGTTTTAAACACCCTTTACACACTATTTGTGTTGAAAATAGAGAAATAACATGTTAAAATGTCTTGGATCATTAATCATTCAAATTTGCTGTGTAACTGCTTTCTCAAAGCCTTAGCACCACAGTGAATATTTACAAACCTCAGCGGTATTTTTAAAAGGATTAACAAAATCAAGTTCTGGTACATCCAACAGACCTTTGGTGGTTCCCAGGCTTTTTGTGTTTGCAAGAAAAAACAGGCAGAAAATCCCTAAAAGGCTGTTTGCAAAGTTGTTCTACCTAGGGCATTGTACAAGTCTTAGCTGCCTTCACCTGGGGGTTTATTCTGTCTTTTAAGGTAAAAACATGGATGCTGTTACTGGAGCTAATAGGAACTCCAAGTGTAAAGTCTTGCATGCTGAAATGGAAATACCCTGTGAGTCCGGTATTTAGCTTTCAAGCATGTCAGGTGGAATTTCGTATTATCTACTGACAAACCAGTTTATTAGATAAATAGAAAAAGAGATGTTAAGCTAGGAAATGTTGCCATTAGTTAGAAGTGAAACACCCACTTCCCCTCTGTGGTGGCATTTGTAAGAGCCTCTGAGACACTCTGGAAGAAGTCATGAAATGGTATACAGTAAGTGACAAGACAATTCTAGAACATATATTAGTGCTGGCATTTGAAAAATACCCTCTACAGCCTTTATAGTGGTTTCCAGCCCAGACCATTCTATGATTCTTTTTTAATTTTTTTTTTTTTTTTTTTAATGCTTGCATCTGTGGAAAGTGTCTGAGCCTTTTTGAAAGAAACTCTCTAAATTGCAAGGAGTGATTGGGTATAATCTGGGCTGTGACCCCAGATTACTGTTTTGCTTACCCCTAGAAGCAACAGTAGAACCAGTGGCCTGTGAACTGCCTGATATTGCACCGGGTAAGAAGGCTCAGTATTTGCATGCCAGAAGTTCAAAGAAGCACACAGGGCTGCAGGAAGCACGCTGCCTGTGTCACTGAATATCCTGCTTCTCAGACAGGCCCTAGGCCAGATATGCTGAACAAGTGTGGTCATTACTCTCTGTGGCACTATTAGTAAGAGGAAGAGGTAATTATAATTAGCCTCTTTGAAATAACCCAGGGGCTCAGCTCATATGTCAAGAGGTAGATGGTATTAAACACAAAGACTCAGCTATATTTTCCCAACTGGCAAATGACCCTAGCACCAAGACCATATTTAGCATGCTAGAGTCTTTCTCTTTGATAATATTTAGGAATACTCAGACTCCTTCCTAGATACCTGGTTCAGGAGCCATGTGCTCCCTGGACAGGTAGTGGGGAAATGGCTTCCTAATTTAGATGTTCTGCATTTGGCCTAGTTATCCTACAGATTCACTAAGGAACACTACCTCCTAATTTATTCACTTGAGCAGGACACCCAAAGACAGTTAGACAACTGCACCAATCCTAGGGTCATTAGTAAGTGATATAATGCCAACAAATGTGTGTCCAGCCAAGTGACTTGTTTTCCAGTAAGATTTGACAGTAGGAAAGGGTCAATTTGTTCCAGAGGATCCACACAACTGTTCTGGAAGAGACCATTTTTAACCTCTTTGGTTTTCCAGTTTCTTCCTTTGTTCCATTACTCTTATTCTTTGTGTGAGACTGCCTGAAATGGAAGTGGCTTACTATGCAGAACCAAGCTGTGCTGTTTTACATATATATACACCATGTTCTGTATCTGATGCAGTTCTAAGTCTAGACAATAAAGGGAACTGTCAGCCTCTATCAGTGAGGATGTTTCCAATGCTGTTCCATCATTCTCTTCAAGAGCAACACAAGCAGAGGCTTTCCCCTAAGAGACTGACAGCCACTATCATCTCTGCAATGCTGTATGTTTTGCTGACTTTAAGAAACAAAAACTGAAGAGATACTCCTGATTTTCATGTCAGTGTATGGTGCTCTAAGTCAGCCTGCCAAGCTAACATACAAAGAGGCTATGCCATTGCAGAGCAAGGCAGAGAATGAGCAGCTATTCAGCTGAATATTAAGATACTTTCAAACAATTAATTTGCTCAACTTTTTCCTATTCCAAATCCAGATGGGAGAAGGTAATGCTGAGAAATGGTCTTAAATTGTACTGAGATCACTACATGTCTTCATACTGCTGTCAGCTATGTTTTACATCTCTGAGCCTTATGTTGAAGCTTGGGACTTCATCATATTCATGATCTCTCTGGTGTCACTGTGGGAGTCATGACTGCTGCCTCCTTCCAAACTTTTCTTGTAAATTTGGTCTTCCTTATTCACATTAGAGTAGGAAGAATGGGAAAATGTAAACCCAGAATACCACAAACCCCCACAGGTATCAGTGAAATACATAACACAAAACCTCGCCCAGATCCCTGCCTTTTCAGTTTTGCTAAAAAGCCAAATCATACTCTGTGGGAATGATTTTTATTGTTGGTATAGCTGGGAAATTAATTTTCCTTTGAGTTTTTTAGACTTCTTATGCCTCCTATTGATTTTGATTATTTACTGTTTGACGAGGGGAATACAGGCAGCCCATGCTGTGCCAAAGATCAGAGGTGCCTTCATTCCTCAAGGCTATTGCCTTCTTTAATTCTTCAGTGTAGGATCAGTGAACTGATTGCATTTTCTTCTATTTGACACTTTATATTTCATATTTCTTCATCAAACCATTGTAACACGTTCCCTTTTAGAGCAAGCTGCTCTGAGAATATAGCCTTTTTGTCTTGGCCGTTATTGCAACACTTTGGTGACTTGTAACAACAACTTTCAGCCACTGTGCTGATTAATCATCTTTCAGCTAAACTGGATGAAGTTGAGTATCATATTAATCCACTCTCTGTTCTTTTCTTGTATTGGCATTATATGTATTTCATATTTAACCACTGCATGATGTAACTTAAGGGCAGTTGTTCTTTTATTTTTTTTTTTCTTCAAGTGGGATAGTCTTGCAGGCCTAAGGGGAGATAGCTGCAAACACAGCATGCCAAACCTGGAAGCACAAAGCACAGATCAAGTATTTTCAAGTACAACAAATAAATGTACAGTCAATATAGGCATGTAGTTATGTGTGTGCATCTTTGAAAAACAACTCCTTGGAAAGACATGTTTTGTAATGAGGGGGAAAAAAGCCAAGGGTTTAGAGTCTTGCTACTTTACAAGTGATACACTTTCCATTATAAAATACTATAAGTATCTAAAATGGAAGAAAAACCTCAGAGGTTAGGCCTGTCAAACCTTACTTTAGGTCATGGTTCCAAATATTTTGATCAAATAGGCTTCTCTCTCCTGTTCTCTAGTATGAGATATGCCATATAGTATATATTTCCGATGACTAGTGTTTGTGCTGTGAGTCCCTGCAGATGAAAACTTGGGTGATGTGAGATCAAAGCCTCCAGTAATTTCATAATTTCTTTATGAAGAAATGCTAGTTTTCAGCTGTAGTTGGCATCACTCTAAATGAATCAGTAAAATGGGATGATCTCAGCTCATATAAATAATAGCAGCCTTCTCCTGTTAGAAATGCCTTTCTTTTGGAAAAGCCAGTTGTCCCACATTAATGCATTTCTAATCAAAAACACTAAGCCCCATATGGTATTTTTTAACACATTTGAGAACCCTGGTTAAGACAGAGTTCTAAATGTACTGGAAAGCAAAGTTCATTGTTGTTCAACACTGAAGAGAATGTACAAAGAGTATGGCCTTGTGTTTTTATCTTATCTTGCTTATTAGTTTTATAGTAGTGGTCTCATTCTCTTTCCTCTTCCACTTTCTCTGCTTTTTGTGAGATGGCCTTCGTGCTACCTTATGACAAGGTTTTTCGTCTCTCCCTTTCTCTTAAACATAATTAGCATCACAAAAGTTCCCTAAGGCATAAACAGAAAACAAGAGGAGAACATCCCTGAATACCAGGAGATGGTGAGGAAAGATATCTAACATAGTTCAGACTAGCAAAATACTGGAGCTTAAGACAGAGCTTGCCCATAGAAATACTGCTTGAAAATAATTTGTTCACATTTTTGTGACAAAATATCTTAAAAGGCACTTTGATTTTGCATTTTTATTTCTGCTTTTTGTTTAAACTAATAACATCTATATCCTCTGAGTCGTCATTAATTGATTTGTCAAAATCTCATATTGCGGCATGTGAGGCAGACACCAAACATGAATTACTAGAGCAAATACTGTGTGTTACCTAAATGTTTTTATGCCTTTTAAAGATTTGATGACATTAAGATCCCCTGCATTTCAGGTTTCACTGTCTTTTTGTGAACGTAAAGCAGATCTTCTAGCACAAGTTGTGCTAACACACATACACACACAAAGTTAACATGGTGTCTTTTGAAATGTACTACTTGTCATCACAGAGTCATGCATTGGAAGGGCTGCCCACAGCAGGGCCAACTGCATGAGGTTGCTTAGGACCATGTCCAGTTCAATTGTGCACATCTTCAAGGATAGAAACTGCACAGATTTGCTGGGTCCTTATTTCAGTATTTGACCATTCTCCTGTTATGGAAATGATTAATTCAATTTTCCTAGGTTGCCACTCATATTCCAGGGATGTGGAAGTCTGAGGGTAGACTTTTCAAGTAAAAGTAATTTAAAATGCTCAGTTCCTTGATTCCATATTTGCTGCTAGGTCTCCTACTCGCTTTGATCAGTGGGCCCACATTTTCATCAGTCTTTCTTTAGTTGCTATTACACTTCAGAAAATCTTTCCTCTTCTTAATATCCTCCACAACTTTTAGTTTGACTTCGCTAATTCCACCTCTACATTGTCAGGCCAATGTCCCTGTGTGGTAGCCCATTTCCACTGTCTCCTGTGTTTCCACTTCACCAGAAGTTCTTTGTTTGTTCATGCTGACCTTCAGACACACTTGCTCAAATTCCTTTATGTAGGAATGGACTACTCTGGGATTTGAGGAAGTTTTGTGCGACAAAAAAAGTTTCAAGAATGGGAGAAAAAAGAACTTGAAAACCCCCCCAATATTTTTAGGTTTTGGTTGTGGTATGGCAATTATAAGGTAAGCAATATGTATTAGAAAGCAAACTTGCAATTAATGGCAAATGTAGCACAGAAAAAAGGATGAGAGGGAGTGGGGAGTGGTAATGAAAGGGTTTAAATTTAGTGTGCACATTTCAGAGCTTGAGGAAAACTGAGATAATATGATGAATTCTGTCTCAAAGACCTGTAGTTAAACTGCTCTTCCGAGCAGAAATAGGCTTTGCACAGTGCAGTTGTCTAGCTGACAAACACTTCTGTGTTGCTTCATTATGCTGAACATTTTTTCCTTCAGAATTTTTACATTTACTTTTAATCAGAAGGCTGTAAGGAAAAATTAGTCACTAGCCAATACACACTGTTTTTTGACAGAATGATGTTCATTTAGGTGGAAGATAGAGCTTACCCTCTTTCTGACTTTTACATGGGCAAAAACATGCAAGATGGAAAAAGACCATGTCAGAGTCACACTTTGAAAGAGGTACGCTGCTGAAATTGTTGTTCCGTGCTCCTGCTCACAGGTGTGAGCTCTTTCAGCTCACACAAGGCTACTTCCTGCAGTCTCAGCACCAAATGGTTATTGCAGAGGGTTAACAGAGGCTAGAAATTTAGTTAGAATGTGTTCACATGCAGAAGGAAAGCCAATCATGCCAACGCACTTCCTCTAGTTAAGTTGAATTGCCCCTCTGACCCTGCAGCACTTTTCACTGGTGTAGTGTTGTAACATTCCTGCAATGACATTCTGTCATTTGCTGAATGTTAACCTGCAAAAATGCTATCTTTGCTCCTTTACTTTGAGACAGGATGACATGCACTGCAGCTCCCAGTTGTTGGGGGGTAATTTTATGTTCCTTTCCTGACAGACAGGATTCCAATAGCACCATATGTCAAAAACTCCAACCAATTCCAGTCATGTACCCACACTGTCCAGCTGTCACAGCTATAATTATTGAAACTAAAGCCCAGAGAAGTTTGTAGTTTTGGAAGTGCTCTGGCCTCCTTAGATCTTTACTACTGATGTTATAGCTGATTAGGACCCTGCTAGCCTTCTGTTGGTCTCTTGAAAACTGCTGTAATTCTCATTCATCATGGAAGCTAACCAGCTGCTCCAGAGCCATCCCCTCAAATGTGTTGCTTGATGTTATACTTTGCTGTTGTCCTGACCTTGATACTTTGTGTATTCAAACAAAGAGTACTTCTTATGTTAGAGCTGGTATAAAAGAGTCCAGGTATCTACATTCTGCACAGAAAAATGCAAGCCTTTTAGGGTAGGTACCTGGTGCGACTGAAGATTGTTGCTAATCCACAATCATTTGTTGGTAATCCTGTTACATTTTCATGACCATTTCAGGCGAGGGAGTGAGAGGTGGTGACCTCCTGGAATGTTTTCCTGTTGAGCTGACACTGAGCTTTTGGCAGAAACATCTATCTTGTCTCTTAGCAGCAAGGAAAGTGACTCATGTAATCAGTCTTGAGCCTTTGCATCCACTTCTGTCACTTTTATCCAAATGTAAGGAAGTTTAACATCTTTTGATTATCTTTGAAACTTTGGTCTGAGTTTGCCTACTGACCTTTTCTATTAAAATCTTAAAGCTGAAAGTTTTATGATTGTAAGGCATTTGTAACTTTTCTAAGTCCATTGCAGTGCTGTATATGTGTAATACAGAAAGCAGCACCTTTACAGATTCTATTTTCACACCATATTCTTTCTTATCTCCAGGAATCAGCCCCTCTTGTACCCACTACAGTAGCTTCACTGACAGTATTAGTTATGCTTTTCTGGTTCTGCCTCACTAAGGAGGCAGTTTTAAAAAAGTATTGTAAGCATATGAAAGCTTTTACAATAAAAAAAACCCCATGTAATTTAAAGGGCTTATATTTTGATTGAATAGCAACTTATAATGTAGTGCAAAGACCCCAATGTACTGCACTCTACCTGTGCTTCCTAAGCTATTTTGAGATGCCAAGTAAGAAAATGTCAATGTGTCTAAAGATGAAGTGTTTATGGATGGAGACAGATTTTTAGAGAAAGCTGCTTTCAAGGAAAGCAAAACTCAGTTGGAATTCCTAGGCCAGAACAACTGACTAACTTGATGAAGAAAATAAGACAGGAATTTGATAAACATATTCCTTAGAAACTGTCTGTTAAAAAGTTATTTGAACAACTGTCATGAAAAAATGTGGAACTAGATATTGTTGTTGAGAAAGCTCAGAGTGACTTTGAATATTGGAAGAAAATCAAATGTGTTGTCATGCATATCACTGTCTCCCACTGGCGAGAAGGACAGGTAGATTTAAAAGGCAGACGAGATTGTTTTGAATGCACGTAAGAAGTTAACCCAAATGGAAAACCAAACCATTTCTAATTTGTGGTTAATTCATAGTTTTAAGATGTCTTTTAAGGACCTGACTGGGGAAAAAGTAATAGATATGGTATGGTGGACCCTAAAGTCCTCACTGTCTCCCAAATTTCCAGATGCGGGTTCTTGTGTTTTCTCTCTAATGAAGACTTGGTGGAAGATTGAGGTCACCAACTTTTGAACAGTTGATTGCACCTGATCTGTCTTTTGGGGTTTGTGTTAATTTTTCCTTAAAACAAGCTGAATAAGTGAAATGTGAATGTTCAATAGGAGAATAAAAAGAGAGTCATAAGTCAAAGAGCTCATCACAACTGGATAACCAAATATATGTAAAGAAATTGAACAGAGAAAAACAACTAGAGACGCAATCAGCATAAAAGCAGCAGAGAGATGTGTAAAGAGAAACATGACACATGCATTGCATCACAAAAGATCTTAGTAAGACATTTGAGCTGGTTTTGTCAGCAGTAAAAGACAAGCTTGAGCAAATGCTTTAGGACAGTGAACAAAGAAAAAGTGATGGAAAGAGTATTTTGCAGTGCTGTACAATGTGGAATAAAAAAACAGATGAATTTTTAAACAAGTTTTCCCCTAAAAATGATGAGAAAACATGTTGGAATTCTGAAACACACACACACAAAACCATTAAATAAAGTGCAGCCTGCTCAGAGCTGCAATGCTTACAAAGACCATTCAGGACTGAATGAGTAGGAGAAAGTGAAAGGAATACAGACCTGCTTTAGAAAACAATACTAAAGAAACGCTCACAGAATGTATAGGGAAGATGCAACAGATCTTTACATGATGTGTATAATAAGACAGAAATTGGTGTAGATACAATACTGCTAAAATAGTAGTTTCATAGTCTTGAAAATAGTTTCAGCAAACTATCTGGCAGAAATGGCATATTTTGAGAGCATATGGCCACCAAACCCCTTAATTAAACTAATAGAAAACATTTACAGGAAGTTATAAATTGCAATTAGAGAAGTCGGTAGAATAGATTTCCATGATGGGAGTGGGACAAGCCCAGGTTACTGTTACTGCCTTTGTTGGCTTATAAGATTGGTTTTGAATAAAAAGATGAAGTGGGAGAGAGAAGAAGTTTACTATGTGAGATAACAGTGAAAAAAATTAGCTTCTCAGAGGTTATTCGTTGCATGGCTTTGTTGCAGAACCTCCTGAGATTCCTCAGAAACTGAGACCAATAACCAGAAATTCAGACTGAGGTTCAGCATACAGAGATAAGGAATGAAGTTTGAGACAACTTTAAAGAGGTTGTTAAAAGATGGTTTCAGGAGTTTCAGATAACTGCTCTCTTGTTTGCGCCCCTTGTTTGATAATAGTGATATTTCTTCTTACCAAACTGAGTCTTTTACTTCAGTAAAATTATCTTCAGAATAAACCTTTGAAAAAGTGGAATGTGTGGGAAGTAGCACCCTGGAAAGCTACACATGGAGCTTGCATACTTAAAAGTAGTGGATCTAACTATTTCTTAATCTGGAGAGGCCAGCTT
The DNA here is from genome assembly GCF_015220805.1 of Pogoniulus pusillus. Taxonomy (NCBI): domain Eukaryota; kingdom Metazoa; phylum Chordata; class Aves; order Piciformes; family Lybiidae; genus Pogoniulus; species Pogoniulus pusillus. Next base: position 12,325,780 of record NC_087283.1, read on the forward strand.
AGTTGAGAGTGCTCTTACAACTGATGGTTAAGATATCACTAATGCGTAACAAGTTTGAATGCTGTTGTATGTGTTTAAATGTTCTCACTGATGTAGATATCCTTTCCCCTCTTGTTGTATCTAGCAAACACTTGGGAAATTTCTTAAACCCCTTAGATCTGTGTAAATGACAGTCAAGTGCACACTTTGCATCTGGAAGATTGTGGGGTTTTAATGTTTTGATTTAACTGAAAATTGGAAACAATTGTTAAAAGGGCTTTGGCTGATTATAAGTAAATTTCTTATCCTTCTGGAATGTTGTGGCTGGAGATCATGTAAAGAAGGCTTAATTCTCTGTTCTTATACAGTATTGCTAAGGAAAGAAAAGGTCAATTGAGCAATATGCATTGCAACAGGAATGCTGTGAAAAAGGTGAAATAGTGAGCTCACTAGCTAAGTACTATGTTGAGTTGGTCACAGAACCTTTACTAGCATGCAAGAGATAAATGAAAGTGATTTCTCTGATTTATTAACATACTGTTCTTATGCTAGTTGAGGCAAAGGAAGTGCCTATCTCTCTTAGGAAGCAATAGAATCATGCTCAACAGATTTTCTGTGTTTTAAAATTTGTTTTAATACCATAAAACTGTGTCATAAAAAAAAAAAGAATTTTAGCTTTTAGACTACTAAGTTGGCATACAAATAAAACATTGTTCTTACCAGATACTTTGAAGATTAGTCAAAGAGAACAATACTGTTACAAACTTTAATTGAAGTTTTAAAAGAATTGGGCAATAGTCACATATTTGCAAGGGATGGATAATGGATTGATTCCCTATACTTTATTGGGAAGTATTGTCACTTTAGTCCAATTCCACCATTGCCTTGATGTTGTTATAGTTACCACTTTAAACTGGTTTTAAATAATAGCATGTAGTTGGGGAGGGGGGAAATGGAAACCCCAACAGCCAAAAAACCTGTAGTTGTTTGTAGGATGAATATCTTCTTTATTTTTTTCTTTTTTTTTTCTTTCTAACAGTGTACTGCAGAAGTCTGCCAGAAAGAAATGTTCCAAACTTTTCATAATATTGGTGTTATTGTCTTTATTACAATAATGTACACTCTTGAACCATCATTGGTATATAAGACTACATGTGTAGCTATACATACCTGATTATTTATGCAAGATATTAGTATTGTAAATACAGCTTATCTTTGTTATGAGAGAGGCATTAATAACAGAATTTCATAAATGCCAGCATATAGCACAATAATTTCAAGACTCTCTGAAAATATGGGGTATTGTAGCTAAAGATGTTCACAAATGCATCTTGTGTGTGTTGATGGGGAGGGGGAGGAGGGCTGTTTTATGCTTAGAATGCTTTCTGGTGCATAAATATTAGCATTAAATAATTTTGAATACCTTGTTTCCTAAAAAGATTAGTTGCTCTTCTCTACGTGATAAATTGTGCAAGAGTTATTGTTTGTACCAGTCTTCATACTGTATTATTCTGTGTAGCTTTAAATAACCAAGTCCAAATTATGCTCAGCAAGCTGTTGGGAAAGCTTGGAGGAATCTCAGAGCTGAAGGGCCAATTTGTGCCCTGACTTACATCCTGTGCAAATGCACTGACTTGGTGCTGGTTTTCAAAAGGATAAAGGTTGGTGAAGGATTTAATCTGTAATTTATTTTTTTTTTTCATTTGTTCATGGGTCTATTTTTGTTATTTTTTAATAAAACCTTATAGTGGCCTTCCAGTATCTGAAGGGGGCCTACAGGAAGGCTGTGGAGAGACCAGGTCTTGTAATGACAGGACAAGGGGCAATGGGTTTAAACTGCAGAGGGGAGATTCAAACTAGATGTTAGGAAAGGATGTTTTCCAGTGAGGGTGGTGAGACACTGACACAGGCTGCCCAGGGAGGATTGTGGATGCTCCCTTCCCAGAGGTGTTCAAGTCCAGGTTGGATGAGGCCTTGAGCAACCTGTTCTAGTGAGAGGTGTCCCTGCTTATGGCTGGGGGTTGGAACTGGGTGATCCTTGAGGTTCCTTCCAACCTAAACCATTCTATGGTTCTATAATATTTATGTATGGTTCCATTCTAAGAGAGGGAGGCATTGTTCCTGTAGATTGCTAGCTTGTAGATATTGACATTTCATTCTCTTGCTATCTCAAATTCTACATGGAAGTCCTTTTTTTTTCCAGAAAAAAAAACAAATCAAACCCAAACCACCCCAAAACCTACATGCTCCTTTTTTCACAACTGCAATTTATATTGGATCACAAAGTTTGTGCTTACAAACATTGCACAAGAATGCATATCCTTTGTGCGCCATTTTTTTTGCTTCAGTACGTACCATGTCAACTATCCTTCTCTGCATGTGGATTGTTTCACCTCTTAGACATTTTGCAGTCCACATTGCTCTAATTTCAGAAGAGCTCCCACTTGCTCCTCTACATGTAAAATTATAGGCACTGAGGAGATAGACTGTATAAATGGGGCTTCATCAAATTTGGTTTGAATCACCAAAGAGCTGTGTATCACTTTGCCTAGTTTTATATTTCTCTCTGTGTTCTAGTTGTCTGGGAGTCTCTTACCCTAGAAAATAGAGCTTGAAATAGAAGTTCTTTGGAAATATCAAAGTTGTCTCATCATACTTAGATATTTTCATCTGAATTTGTTCCCTGATGACTTCTACATCAAGAAAACCTCAGCCTATGGTTGTTAAGTGATTGGCAGAAAGTGACTAAAGCAAAGATGTTCAGATGTAGACTTAGTATTAATTCAAGCTGTGCGAATAATTTAACACACCAAGTGGAGGTGAACTGAACAGTTTCCACTGAGTTTAAGGACAAGGTGAAGAATTCCACTTTTCTTAATAACCTTAGGCAGAAAGAAAAGGTATTTTGTAAGACTATCCATCTTTCAGTAATTAGATCTAAGTCTCTTTAATAAGGGGAATGAAAGACCAGATACTGCGTTTGCCTTTTTTGCTGTCATATCATATGCCTTGTGTACCTTTACTGATCAGGTAGCTTCATTGAAGAGGTTTTAGCACATAGTGGTTCATCATATGGCCGTGGACTTAATGATTCTCATTAAGAACTCTTTTATTAGTTTGCTTTCTGTACTGGCAAATGCTGACCATCCACCTCACCACTGAGTGACCCAAGGAAAATACTAATAATTTGCATAAGGGAAGCAAACCCCACATAATGCACAATTGCTGCCTACTGCACAGATCCTCCAGTGTTATTTTCAAATAAGGGGGATGCTTGCCTCTACTCAGTTGCTAAGCTAGAGGGAAAAAAAGTTCTCCAACAGGCTAGTAAGAGACCGTGAACCAAGTTTTGTTATTATTCAATGCTCACTACAGCTTATTTTCATAACAGTCTGATTTGTCAGTAACTGACTCAGAGGAGCTGGTTTAGAGTGACAAGAACAGGAATAAGAAATGTAATGTTTTTTTGGTGATTAATGACTTCAGAAATAACTGGCTTAGAAAACCTTGTTGACTCTAACAGCTCTCTTCAGTTGGGTTATTGTGTAAGGCTAGTTTGGCTCTGGCCATTTTGTGGTTTCTGGACGTTCAGCCACAAGTTTATTAGAGATTTTGGGAAAGGTGTAACCATGTGAAATGTTCATTGAAGCTGCAAATACTAAGAGTAGCACTACTAGTAGATATAGACTAGTGAGAAATTCCTATGGATCACCATAGCTATGGTTAACATGTGGAACCTGCCCAAGACATAGCCTTTCACTAAGTGATTGAAAAGATGAATTATCTCCACTTGAAATCTGATTCAAACTATAAAGTGCAACAAACTGCCCCAAAAGACAGAAATCTTAGTTAGTTTCATTACAGAAAAGCAGTTGTGAAAAGAAAAACTTCGTACTTTCAGCTCTGGCTCTCTTCACCACTGTAACTGAATTTCCAGTGCACTTCCTCAGAAAAGGAAAAGCCTCACCACATCTGTTATCTACACCAAAGCTACAAAGTTGGTCACAGGATTCCTTCTTAAAGGTCCTTCAGAAATTTTTGTATAAACTTGCCACATCTTCTACCCTACTTATTCTCTCATAGCCCTTATAATTGCAGACCTAGTTTTCTGTTTTCTCAGGAAGTTAGAGGGTGTCCTACTGAGGCTTTCTTCAGGTACAAGAAACTTAAAGCCTTGTTCAGGAAAGCCATCATAAAAGGAAGGAGGGTTGAAAACTTCAGTTTACCCCATGTCCAACCCACTATTCATAAGTGCCTTGGTTTTCTATATTCTTTTAGAAAGTTTTGGAAACTTACTGTGCAAGCATATTTTTTGAAAGATCCTTTAAGGAAGTGATTAACTCTGCAGGCATATGGAGAGTTTATAATTTCTGCAAGTGTTATATAGGAGAGACCCTCTCATGTGAGCAGATGATGCATTTAACTCATGTTATGAAATCTGCCTTTGTATCTGGCAATGATTTCAAATTTCCTGAGGTCTCTGTTTAAACTATAACAGAACTCTTAAGCACAAACTACCACTGAAGGGGGGCTAAAGTAGTGGTATGTTATGTTTAGGTAAAAAATATCAACAGAATATTTTAATTGCTTAGGCAGGACAGGCACAAAGTGATGATATGTACGTTTCCAAAAGCAGTCTTAGCATTTACATCTGCATTACATACTGATGCTTAATTACTCCCTCTCTTCCACGTCTCCCCACAACATTGCCTGATGTGTTTCTCAAATACACATTTGTCTCATGCAGATAACTGGCACAGATTCTGTAGCCCCATAAGTGTTAATTTTTTCACTATTAATTGCCAACTACATGAGGAACTGTTCCTCTTCTGCCCACCAGACCTCCCATTTCCCTCTCTTCTTTTCTTTTAAGACCACCCATGTCATGTGGTGATCTTCACAGATGATTTTAGTCCTCCCAGCTGACCACCTTGTCTCTGACAAACTATTGTACCTCTTTTAGAATAGATAGTTATGAAGTGCTTTGTTTTCTTCCTTCTGGAGTACGTGGGGGTTATGAATAATTCTCACATCAGTAGGAGGAGTGTAACATTGGTGGAAATCAGGAAGGTGTTTTGTAGTGCTATGTAAATCACATACTTCAAATAATGTAGTTTATTTGTAACATAATGCAGATGGTTGGAGTTTGTTTTGCTGGAATATGACCATCATCAGCTGGAATTAGTTCATAAATGCCTATAAGCAGTTTGATGGTCAGTAATTTGAATCACAGAGAGCTTTGGCTGCTCACATTCTTATTCTCTCTAATACTGCTTGACTCTTCTCCAGAAAGCTCTACTAAGAGATGAGGATAAATTAGTGGTTTTTTTTCCCCTCAAAACCACTGTGTCTCAGATACTACAGCATTGTGCTTAAAGACTCTTTACCTTGCTTCCCCCTGAAGAGGCTTTGTTTTAATTTGTCTGGATTAATTAACATTTAAAGCATCTCAAAGACTGTGTTTTCTGTCAGAAAGCACAGCCTGATACTGAAGCTGGCAGGGGCTTGCATTATTTCTCTAGAAGTTTTATACATTATGTAAGTTAATATAAGTTTATTTTCAAAATTGGGACTTGTATACCAAGCTTTAAAATGAGAAAGTGAATTTACAGTCCTGTTATAATGGAAATGTTCTCCTTAATTATTGGCACACAGATGACTTAATACAGGGGGAAAAAAGTAATTATAAAATTATATTTTATTCCATTAAATCCTTAGAAAACCAGCATTAAAACATTAAAAAAGGCAGCAAATAAAGATCTTTACAGTTAATTATGTTGATTCTTTGCCATATTCCTTTCTTTCTTCTAAAAAACCACCCCAAACCCCACCAAATACTGGTTTAGGTGAAAGCTGTTTCTGTCACGTTATTTTTTTTTCCCAAGACAAACACCCAGTGACTAGACTTTTAAGCAAGTGCTTTGTCCTTGAAAATTAAAATAAAATATTTTCATGTGATAAGTAAATTTTGTTATGAAACTTTACAACAGCTATATTAAACGATAAAAATAACTGCTATTTTGAAATTCGAACGTCTTATAATTAGGCCAGCCTTTAAGAAATATTCAGAGTTAAGGCACATTAGAATGTATTCCACAACATGGAGACAGCCCTGACAAAGAAACATTATTCTTAGATTTACAATTAATTACCCTTATGTCTATACCTTGCATTCAATTTGCATATCTTAAAAGTGCTGTAAATTTCATAGCACTCCCTTGTTATTTAAGATCATTCCGCTTTAGTAAAAGTTTCTACAGTGATAACTTTCTCTTGATTATGTAGTTGTGGGGTCAGTAAATCTGGCTTTACTTTGCTTTACAATGTTATAATTTTTCTCTTTTTGTGTGTTTTTCATTATTTTGCTCCTTGTTCCTCCTGCCCTCTCATTTATAATCCCCTGAAGAACCAGTAGATAGAGAGGTCTGGCTAGAAGACGAAGTGAGTGGTCAGATTCTCAGATGTTATCTTTTTCCCAGAACGCACTGGTACTGGGTGTCTGACATGTTCTATACATCTTTCTAGTGTCAACCTCATTAAACAAATACAGCTTGATGTATAGCTCTCAAGAAATGAAATTTCATGCAATGAATTTGCTCTATTCCAGCTTGCCTTCTTCCTTTTTACTCCCTCTTTCTATTCTACTTCAGGAGTAATTGTGTACATTGCTGATTTCTAGAATAATTTTACATGGTGACAATTCAGAATCTTCTACCCCAAAATTTATCAGTGTATTTTTGGCATTTAAAGAAGTAGCCCTGCATTAAGCTCACAATTTGCTATTTCTTGCTTTCTAAACAAGGAGTCCTTACCACTGGATGAGATGTGATATACTATTCACAGTGTGGTTTAGTGTGTTTATTTCAGTCAGATACATATGATCATTTTCTTTGAATATTAGACATATCTGTTGCAACATGCTTGTAAAATTTGTAGTGGTCTGTGAGTAATTATACATAAATGTGCTGGAACTGTGTTTTATGATCTAATTCAAGGTTAGCACAGTATCCTGTAAGCCAGAAGGACGTTGAACACTGTGGCAGAATAGTAAATATTACTGTCAGCTCTCGTTTCATTTTTTTTTCCTTTCAGCTTGAAAGAATTTTAAAACCAAGTATATTTTCAAACTAAACCAAGCCACTTTTCATGAAACTACATGTTATTTGCTGAAAAATGCCACTAAGCTTCACTAGTACTGGGCTCACCATTGGGTAGAAGTGGAAGGTGTTGACTTTTTTGTTTTATTTTGTTTTTTAATGTGGTTCATTGAAGTAATTTACTGAATCTGGGGCAATATTATATTTTTAATCAAGTTTAGAGTATAATATATGAGAATAGAGCAGCACACTTTATAGATTTTTTCATAGATACACTGCCATAAAAAATGTAGAGACAAATGCATAAAGGTTCTAAGCATCTTCTTTCTTTTACTATGAAAGAGTATTTGAATATTCTTTTAAACAAGTAATTAATTGTTGCTGCTCCTATTATTAATTGATGGTTTATTAGACTTATTTTAAAAGTTATTATCACAGTCTTCTAAATATTTTACCATATAATGCTACTATTTAAAACCAGTTTGCTGGATAACAGCAGCTATCCAAAACACCATCTGTGGCTCAGAAACAGAAATAATAAAATAATGGAAGCCACAGCTATTGTAGTGAAGTCGTGAATAGCTTATGTATTAAACAAAATATCAGAAATTGGTTCTTATTGAGTAATGCAATTGCCATGAACTTCAAAGCTGAGGGTTTCTTTTAAAAAGGAAAGAATTTGTTTCATTAGTATTTTTTTCTCCCCTTGGAATATGATGTTGAAGCTAAGGGAAATAACAGGGTGCAAGGTTTAACAAATATGTTCATCTCTGGCCTTTTTGTGCATAAATAGTTTTGAAGAGCTAAAGAAAGTATACTTATCCTGATTTTTTTTATATAGACCTGATATAAGCAAGTGTTGAATATGGCACAATTCTATTTTATTGTAATTCTATTAAAATAATTTTTAAAGACACTCTCAAAATTCTGATAACAATATTTGAAGGAATATAACATGGTAGAGGAGATTAGCTAGCCCTAGAATACCTTGGCAAAAGTGTTCAAGTAGCAAGAGTTTTTCTAGTCTTATGTCCTATATACATCTGTTAAATTGCTCAGAGATCTCATTAAATAAAGCTAATGTACTTGTAAAACAGTAGGGAGAGACAGTATATCATTGTAACTGTTAGAAAGAGCCATTCTGGCAAGGAGGGAGCCAAGAAGGCTAGGTGTATGCTGGTCAGTGTAGATGTTTCTAGGCCATAAATCTTGGCCCTTTCCTGCCTAGTTATTGTGTATTTCTTTAGGTGAGAGATTGATTGTAGCAATGGAAGATGAATTTGCCCATAGACCCTTCCTTTTCTTTTTTTTTTTTTTTTTTTTTTTTTGTTCTTTATACTCCTGATGGCTTGCCAAGGTGATAATGCTTTTCTTCCTGCAATCATTTGTTTCAGATTAAAAGCATGAAACTGCATGGAGAAACACAAGAAAGCTTGTCTCTGCAGTCAGGTAAAGATGAGGGCATGAAGATGTATAAGTGTCCCAGGTGGGAGAAGAGTACAGTTTACTCCCTGAGGATTTGTAACAGGTTTGTCTGAAGGAGAAAGAAATAGGGTAAGATTTGAGTAAGAACCTTTGTACTTCTTTATTGTGCATTTTGAGCATGGCATTTTATTTTATTTTTTTTAAACATTGTTGCCTTACACAGCAATGCTACTAAAATATTCCTTAGCTGTCTATTTACTGCTAAGCAAATCACCTAAGAACTGCACTCATCCATGTTTCCCATTGTTGTCCCCCCACCCTACCTGATCAGCCCTTTATACTACATACTGAACATGCAGGGGAATATTTTCATGAATATATATATATATATATATATATATATATATATATATATATATGCTGAATTTATAAGGATCAATATAGTCAGAAATGTTGTACAACATGTCAAGATATCATAAAAAGCAGGCAGTTCTCAATGAAATACTAGCTCAATCTTGCAGATTTTAAAGCCTCATTAAAATGTGGATAAAGTCCATATATGGAATGGCAGCATTCAAAAGGTTGAAGTTGTATATCTGTGGCACAGAAATTTTAAACATTACATTTGAATGTCAGTCCACTCATTTGATCACAGCTGATATTAACATGGAAAGAGTTAAAATGATGAGATGCATCCTATATATCATGTAACCCAATAGGATTTGTTGTAAGCTTTAGCAAGTGTGATGGATAACCCTTGGCTTTTAATTTGTGAACTCTGAGATTCTAAACTGAGGATGATGGTATGAGCATCCCACAGCAGCCAAATTTTACACCATGGGACTTCCAGACCAACTTTATAACTTCTACTAAAAAAAATCTCCCTGCTTAATTAGTCAGGGTAGGGAAAGGCTTTCTGCCCAAAGGCTCTCCTGAAAGGGTAATGAGAGAGTGTGATTGGGGCCGAGATGAGAACCTGGTTAGACCAGAATGGGCACTTCTGGAAAACAAGATGTGTCTATAGCTGTTAGCAGCTTGAACACTGAAAACTGCAAGTATTCAAGTTCTTGAATGTTTATGTAACATAGCTGTTCTAGCTTTGCAGGTAGTTTGTTTTTCCTGAAAGGCAGGGCTTTGAGCCTCCTTGCTTTATTGTTTGCCAGGTTTGCGATAATCTTGATATCGGTTGTATAATCTGCTTAGCAAAGCTATCTGGTAGTAACAAATACAAGGATTCCAAGTGTTTTTTTCCGTGGAGAAACTTTGAAAGTCAAGCAAATACTTTTATCTTGACCTTTCTGCAACACTGCCCCATATTCACTAGTTGTCAGCACATGTTTGTCTGGAGTAATTCGTCACTGCCATCCGTCACTCCTCTGCCATTCCCATCAGTCCCATTATCTGGGATCAGGAGAGAGCTGAGGATGTAGCCTGAAGGATCATTAAACCTCAGCTTCCAGGTATCGCAGGTAGTCCAGGTGGTCTGTTGTTATTTATAATAAAGAAACAACACAGCAGAACTGCCTGGCAGTGGCCCATGAGGCCTAGAGAAAGGACGGGCTGAGGGATGTCATCACTGAAGGACAGCTAAAAGTGGACTTTCTTTCTCTCACACTGTAAGCAGAGAGGATTTATTGAACATCTGTTCAGTACATGGCTGGGAAGATTGATTAATTTAATTGCTCACACTTTGCTTAAGTAACATTTGAATACTTAATGTCAGGTTTGAAGGATATTACAACACTTGCGCACCTTTTTAAAGAGGCAGTTGCTCAGTGTTTTTTTGTGTCTTTTGAAAGAGTTGAAATGCATCCAGAAATCTACTTTGCTCAGACATCTGGGAAAACTGGAGCAAGTGGGGAAAACTGCTTCCTTTAACAAACACAACTAGTTATTTTTCACATTTTGCTCATCATGATAAATCATTAATGTGACAAGGCTGAATCATCCTCACTGAATAGTGGCAATTCTCTCTTTGTGGTATCCAGGACAGAGACAGTTCAGCATTTTCTATATTTCTCTACCCTTTGACACAATATCATGATCATATTGAAGATGAGGAGCTAGAAGCATAGTAATTTATTACGTTTTTGCTTCAGAGAGAATATTTGTGAAGAAGTTTTTGAGATCCTGTCCAAGAAACCCATCCCTGTGTACTAAGGGAGAAACATTAAACAATGGAATATTTAGTGCTGTTTCTCTCTACACGTTTTATATATATATGATTAATTTCTCAGCTGCATAGCTCTGAAAAGTTTATCACCAGTCTGACCAAATATGATAAAATCCAACTAAAAGTATTAATGGGTGCTTAGAGCACCTGGCACAAACCCCTGAACCTTTACCAACTATAATGCAGATAGCCTTATTTGTAGAACAGCAAATGTTTATATTATTGCCCACACATCTGGTAACAATGTTTGTGACTACTTGCAAATGCTTATTGTTTAAAGACGAAGGTGAAGCTCCTTGTTTTGCTGCAGTGTAGAACTGGCTTTGCATTTGTCACCATCAGACGTTAAACTGAGAAAAAGCAGACTGACAGATAGTGGCTCACATGCAAAGACTAATTCTGCATGATTTTTTTTCCCATCATAGAAGTGATTTTTTTTTTCATCCTCTATGCTCTAGTAAAGATATTCTTTGATCTTTCTGTACAGTAGTTCAAGTTGGATATACACTCAGATATTCTATTAGATACAAGATCTTTAAATATTTGTCTCACTTTGTGAGTAGTTTGCTTTGGAACTGTTAGTCCAATAAATAGTAAATGGTAGTAACTTAACTAGCCATGTATTTTTATTGTCAAAGATACCATATATAACGTTCTCACAACAATACTTAACTCTGAGAGAGCAGGGATTTAACACTGCTACATGACTAATTTACTACCTTCAGATGTAAAAAGGAAAGCCTGGAGAGAAAGGCCTCATATGAAGCTGCATAAAACAGAGCAATAGTATCATGTAGTGGTACTTAATAATGACACTGGCATTTTATTAGCATCTCTACAAGCAAAAAATTGTTCTTAGAGAAAGATAATCTACAGTCAAATCTGATTGAAGTCAAAAGAAACATTGGCTGATTTCTTTGAAAGATGCCCGTCTGTCCCTGAATTTGACTGTACACAATACATCCTGCAACAATGAGTCAGATTGTCAAGGCCAGAACCAGGTGCCTATGTTACTTGTATCCTTCTACATCAGTCATACTGTAGGGAGCAGACAATTAATTCTGGAGCAAAATTGAAAGTCAGAGGCAGAGTGTGAAAGAACAGAATGACAATAATAAAGTGCCCCTGCCTCACATTAATCTCCCTCACTTCAGGGCTGTCAGAGGCGGCCTGGCGGTGACTAATGCCAAGCTTTGCATACAGTGGTCACAGACATGAGCAGCATGCTCCCCTTACAGCATCCGCGATTCGCTTTGTTGAGTTTTTGACTCCTGCGGAATCACTGAAAAAACATCGCCGCCGGTCATAGGTAGCAGGACGAAGTTCCTTCATCATGCACCTATTGATCGATGGGCAGTATTCCTGGGCTTGGCTTCAAAAACAGAACTAAAACCAAAAACAAGACTTAAAGAGAAAAAGGAATCCTGGCAAACGCAGGGAGATTAAAGTAACTTTTTGAGTGGATGGTCTCAGCAGATGTGCGTTAATAAGTTTGGCTTTGAGGAAGTGCACATCATGTGCAAGTCCAATCGTCAAGACAAAATGATCTTGCACCTCTGTAGACACACTAATCCATTAACATTGCAAAAGACTTTGATGCACGTTTGGGAATTGTGCTCCATTGATTTTATTGTCATCTTTTTGCACAAATAGTAAATAGGCTAACATTTAAGGAACAGTGTAATTATTCCCGAAAAGCAAGACATCAATGTAAAGTTTATTGTTGTAGACCAGACGTTTTGACAGGAATACTGTAATATCCCAGAGGTGTCACTGGGTTACTGAAAAGGTTAAAAATTGGTGCATTGTCGGAGAAGAAAGGCAGTAACAACAAACAGCATTCAAAAAATCACAGGCACTTCTGTAGGAAAGTGGAAATGTGTCATGTAACAACACACAGCTTCTGCAAGAGGATTGCTGCTCTGAGGAGGAAAGCAAAACATACCTAATAAAAATGTTTCCTCCACTATCAGCACTTCAAGGCTCTCATTATTTAGATTGAAAAAATAACTTTCAAGTTTCCCCTTTTATTGTATGAGGATCCCACACATGCTGACGTGTTGTGGAGTTTGATAGGGCTGTGTTTGAAATTTTCATTTATCTTTGATAATTGTGGGAGAAAACTCTCACAGAAGACATTACTTGCTAGACTCTGCTGGGATTTCTTCTTACTAGCCATGTGTATGTATGCTAAATCAGGAGGACAACAGTAGTTTTTATAGAGTGTTGTTTGACAAGGAGAAAAATACTTGCAGTCTTGTTATACTTGACTGGTGGAGGAGCATTCACTAGAATCTGAATGAGAAGAGGGAAGGGATATATGGCAATTTATTCTAGATAACTAAGAACAATGTTTTGTGTTTAAGTATATTAACATCCTAGAGGACTAGGGAGGAATCACATAGGTTCTCTTGTATGCTGAATATGGGATGTTGTAAGGTCAGGAATTTAAACATATTTACAGTGACAATTTGAGCCTATATGCTCACTGTGAAGAACTGTAGGTTTTTGTTTGGAGTTTTTTTGTTTTGTTTTTAACAACTACCCAATCCCACTCTTAGCTTAAAACATGTTCACAGCATTTCTGATAGTCTTTTCTGGCTACTCAGCTGGGTCTGTAATCACCTTCTTCTTCAAGAAGATAATAGGACATACTAAAAAAATCTCCATCATGAGTCATCAGTATGGTTTGAACCTAAGCACGGATCTTTAGCACTTGTTTTTTGACATAAAGGAGGAAGTCTGCTGTCTAGCAGCAGTGACTTTTATCTTTCACTTGGATGAGCCATTTTGTGTGCTGCAAAACATTATTTTGCAAGCATTGTGCAAAAGCATATGATGAAATATGCATATGGTATGTGCCAGACATTTCCAAGGATATTGATAAGAATACATTTAACAATATGTCAGTCACTCACCTTGGGGCTACATTTTAAATGTCATTCCAAAGCCTAGGTTATTTAAACTGAAAACAGTTTATGGTACTGATGGCATTTTGGGAGGCTGATGAAAGGACAAAAGACAAAAGCTGCCTTGATTTGTGTGTTACCTGCTAGGTCACTCATTAGAGGTTGTAATTCAAGTTCCTGCTGGCAGAAAGAAAGATGGCTTCAGTTTTATGCATGTAATGCCACTGCTTTCTCAGCTAGTGAGTTTATACCTGACTTTTTTGGTCTCTTCATGGATAGTCCCTTTTTCTGGTTCTGTAACTGTCAATAAGTAGAAGTAGTCCCTAGACTGATCCCAGCCGCAGACCCAGCAGAGGCTCCATTAAGTGGTGAATATGGCATTCCCTACCTTACATCCGATACCTTTGGAGTTTTTCAAATGAGCAGGAGATCTGTTTTTCAGAGCTATGTAAAATGTGTGTGTAACATAGTAGTTCTGCTGGGGTTGGGAAGAGTCACAGTTAGGGAGCTGTCAATCGAAACAGCATTGTTCAAAAGTTTTGAATAAATAATCAGTGTGTGAATCCAGCTGACCTAGATGTGGAAGATCTAATTATGTCAATGCTACATACTTTTGAATGCATCTTTTGCCTTTGTTGCCAATACATTTATTCTATTTCCTTTTAATTGACTAAAAAAACCCCAACAACCCAGAAGTGATTTCCCTATCTTTTTCTTCTTTATGTTTTATAGAGATGTAAGATGTCTGGCTTTCTTGCCCTTCTAACATAAGGGGAAAAAAATCTACACACCTGGAAATTCTGGGTTTTATTTTACAGAAACCCTGAACAATTTAGGTATAAATGAAAGAAAAGCACTTCAGTTGCTCAAGCAAAGCAACCTTATCATACAGAAGAAAACTAATGAATTTTGCTTTCTGTCTGCTTGTAGAATATGTGAGTTTTGCTGACCTCAAAAAGCATTCTGCTTAGGAGGCTATGAGGATGAAAAACTGTTCCCAAAATTCTCACTGAAGGTGTATGAAATTGCAACATACACCTTGTTTTTCTTGTTCACTCTGATGGTGTTCTCCTCAGCCCCACAAACTCAACTTTCTGCAGCTAAAATATTTTTGGAATTTCAAATGTTTCATGGCCTGGAAAAGCAATTTCATATCAATCTCTACTACATCTAGGCATGAAACATCACGAAACCATGCTGAAAATACTGCTTGTGGAGAAGCAGCATGTGACCACGCTTATTTGATGACCCCATGTCATCCCTGGAACACAGCAGACTGCTTAGAACATCATGTGTCCAGGTCCTGCACTGACACATTTCCATCCATCTCCTGCAATTCATACAGCAGGTGTATTCCATCTGCTTCTAATGAGGCATAGAGGGGTAGGAAATCTTACATATGAACAGCTCCCACATCACTTACAGTTTTATTGAAGAAATCTCTGCAACTGTATTCATTTGTGACAAAAGCTTTTAGCCATTTGCTTTATATAATATCTGTGGATGTTATCAGATTACCCAGTTCCTAAACCTGGCAAGCTCCTCAGATGAAATTTTCCTCTACTTAGCAGTTCTGGACCATAAATCCTTGTGAACTTTTTGCTTGTGTTGTCTATAGTATAGAAATTAATTTTGCATGTACCTACTCTGTTAAGGAAGCTACTCAATTTTAGCTAGATATAGCTCTAAATAGGGAATAACCTATTTTTATTTAATTCCAGTTGCAAACAAGTTATAGCAAAATAGGAATGGAGGTTGAAACAAAAAGTAAAACTTTTTGTAGGCTTTCCTTTTAAATGTAGTCTGCTTTTTAGAATAGAGCACTGCAATGCTTTTTAGAAGGAAATAATTTACTCTGGTATGTATGAAATGGAAATTTGATAGACAGAATAAGCTGCAATCCAGTCCTAAACTATAGATTTTCAAGCAGATTGATGCAACAAATTGTTAGCAAATAGCAGTTTGCAATTTGATGCTAATTAGACATAAGGCAAATATGTGCCATGACAAATTAGCAGCAAACCATACTGAAAAGGATTAGCAAGAGCTGGCACAGAGACTGCTCGATTTTGCATACTTCCTTGTCTTAGTCTAGGAGGTCTGAGCCAGCTTTCCTTCTCTGTAAATAGGAAACCAGACCAGAGATCACAGGCATGCTAGAATGACTTTAATTGCATATCTGAAATGTTTTAACTCTCTCTTAATCCCATGGAGGCTTTTCTCCATACCACCAGCCTTATTATCCTGAGAGATGATCAAGTACTTTATCAATTTAATATTATAACTAAATACATTATGAGGTAACTCATAGGGTTATTTACTTTAGCAAGTTCATTGTACTTACAAGAAAAAGGCCTGTTCTTATTCAAAACACCTTTGCTTCACTTCCTGCAAACATGTTTTTTGGCAGATTTAATTATTCATTAAATTAATAAATTAATTTTTGCTAGAGGATTTTCACATTTGTTCAGTGATCTGCACAATGCCCTTGTAGGAGTTTGTCTAGATCAATCTCCTCATGATATCCAGAAGTGATGATGCAGTTATGTTTTCAAACCAGAATGAAGCAGGCAGGTGATTTTAAACCCGGTTATTCAGGCATATGCCTGAATAAGAACATAGCTGTGTGACTTCAGATCCAAAGCAAACTGCCTTTGTATCTCTTGAGTGAAATAACTTCTTTAAGATCAAGAATACTAAGGAAAAGACACAGGGGGGAGGAAAGCCACCTTATTAAATTTAAGCAGTTTATTCTTTCTTTGTGGTGTGTTTGTTTGTTTTTTCAAATGAAGAGATTCTGAGGTAAGCCATTACTTTCCCCTCAAGCTTTCAATTCATATTTCCTCATGTGTGCTTTGCCAGTCTGAGCACGTAAAATGACATGTTTCTACTTCAAGGAATCATTCAGCAAATCAGTTCTTAAACACAGTTTCTCTTTCAAAATATGAGATTCTGTAGCGTACAAAGTATTTAACTTATTAGCTGATGTAAGATGGTTGTCTGAAATAATATGTATTTTACATTCTCAACATTCCTATGTGCAGTTCAAAGGTGCTAAACCATTATGTGGTTAGAAGTATACACCCATTTCATTAGCAAAATAAACGAAGTGGGAAAATAAAAGGATATTATGCACAAAATACACTTCTTCAATAAGTCTTGGAGAGAATTCCTTGGAGAATTTAAACCCTAATCAGGAACACATTTTGCCACAGCACTGGCTTCATACGCAAGCACTATGATAGCACATTATGAAGCACTTGCAAAAAGGTGATGAAAGAAGTTGTGCTGCCCTTTGCTTTTTTTAAAGGGTGGGGTAGAGGTGGGAAAGCTTTTCTTTTTTCCAAGGCATTCATGTATTATTCACATAAAGGACACTGTCCTGTAAAGACTTCTGTGTACACTGAGACCCTGAGAAGATCTTCCTAGTATTGCTATGCTGTTTCTCACTGTGAATATCTGCTCTCTTTTGCTGAGAGTTTTGCCCACTTGCCACATTACATATGAAAGTCAGACAATGATTCTGATGCCAGTGCAAAATCTTAGAGAAGGGAATTGATTGGCTTCCTGGCACAAAGGCACATTTCCTGCTTGCTGTCCATGAAATATCCTGGTGGCGTGTTCTTGGTCCGCAGCTATTTGTGCATAAAGAAAGAATGTAGTGACTTATCAACAGGTAAATTTAGGCTAAAATTAGAACTAGTGGAAGGGTATGTTGTGAAGAATTTTGGGATTAAATGCTATGTGTAAATGGTTGTAATTACCTAAGGGAAATTCAGTTCTAGCCAAATATTTGCATATGGCATCTCCCCTCACAAAAGCATCAGTCGTCTTCCTTCTCCAAAGCACCCTCACTGCCTAGCTGTGTGGTAGCTTTTCTGACAGTAGCTTAGCAGATTTTATGTATTCATATAGATACACTGTCAACCCAAGATACTGCCTCTGTAAGCATTGCTTATCCTTGCTGCGGTGGTGGCGCTGGCAAATCTTTGTGTTAGATACAGGTGTATAAACACACCTCTTCTTTTTGGATAGAATTGCTAGATGAGCTTTGTTATGGCCATCAGGTGACTCCAGTGTATATGTGTTATTCAGTCCCTACTACCTGGAAAACTGATTTGGAACACGTTGGCAATCTCTGAACCAGTGACCACGTCATAGCCATTTTCCAGTCTTAGGCTTTTATGCTGTAGCTAAGAGTTTGCTTTTTGCAGGACTCAGCTTGAATCTCTCTGGTTTCTCTCAGTTGAGTTTGGGAATATAAAATGGTTGTGAATTTTTGAATGTAAATTTGTTTCTACCTAAGAAAAGAAATAATTTATGAAAAGAAACCTACATAACATTCTTAAGCCGATGGGAAAACTCACGCACAAAAAAACCCATAAAATGGGCAAATGCTTCTTTTGTGGTGTTGTGCAGGCTATTTAATCCATCTCTGGAAAAGAATGTATATCTTGGACCAATTCATCCTGATAAAGCACAGGCATTTTTTGATAAGTCTATTACCATGGAATTGTTTAGGTCATTAGTAAGATGAAGTAGTAAGTAAGTATAGTAAGTAAGATTCCTAGTAAGAAATTAGTAAGATGCATTGTCCCCAGGAAGATGTCTGCACACAAGGAGAACTTCACAGATTATGGAGAGGTAAATTCAGAAGGCCAGGTTTGCAGAACTGTTTTCTGAGGTTGTGTAAGCAAATTTCCTATATTTGAAGCTATGTAAGTTGGCATTTGCATGATATATTGTGGATGACTGTACACTTACCTAAGTTATTTGCACACATATTTGGGTACAGATGGAATGAGAAATGCACATGTGCTAGGAATTTGACTTCCAAAGTCCTGTTTGTTTCTATTTCATCACTGTATGCGGAGGTGAGAATGCTGATATGTTCCCTACTGTGTGCCTTGGTTCACAATAGCTTCAACAATTTTACTTTCAAATTGTTGAAGTTATCTTTATCAATATTATTAGTGCGTATAATACAGACACTATGATGTAATCTGACACTTTTCCCAGGCATTTAAATATTTAAAGTTGTCTGGAGACTCTGGAATGCACCTATAATTATGAAACATTTATTGTCTTTATCTGCATATCTAAAATTAAACAATGAATAAAACCAGGATGGGGAATCTTTAAAGAAATATGAGCCAAAATATGATCCTGCAGTAATTTTATAGTTGTTTTCTTTTATCTATTTAAGATGCTCGAATTCACTTTGTTAGCAAATATCACTTGACAAGTGCACCTATTTATTATTACTAAGCATCCTTTTTAGGAATGTCTGAAATGACATGTGTATTGTTTTAAATAAGATCATAGAGTTAATTTTTAACTACACAAGCAATACACTAACAATAGAGCGAACAAAACATAATTAATAGTTTTATGCCATTCATCAGGATCATTTTATTTGCTGCCAGCATATGCCAAAGGCAAAATATTTTGACTTCAATTAAAACAATAAAAAAAAACCCTGTTGTCACTGAAAGCACAGAACATATATACTGCTAGGTGTAGTCTGCGTTCCTGAACATCTGCATGTCTACAGGCATGCATGTGCCAGTGGGAGGGTAGGGTTGTATGAGAACTTTGCCACTTCGTTAGCAAAGGTTGTTTCTGCATCCACCAATTGATAGTGAGGCAGTATCCCTCTGTCTCTAGATTTCATCCTTCTCTGGAAGAGGGATTGAGAGTTGTAGTACCACATCTATTCTGCATTTTATAGAGAAGTTATGCTACCACAGCCGTGGATAACACAATATATTAATCTTATGGATAATAATTCCAAAAATCCTATTACTCTTTGTATTTTTTAATGCTTAGCTTTGTGGGGGTTACTTTTTACATTTGTTTTTATTTTTTAGAAAATCCATCATGTCTCACAGTATCCATTATTCTTCTGTCACTGGACAGGACCTTATCACTGGCAGGCATTGTGCTGTCTTACTGTCACGGCAAAGGATACATTAAATAACAGAGACATGTTTCATCCCGAATTTGTGGCTGGACAGAGTTTCAGTTTGGCTACCAGTGTCACTTAAACCATTTGAAACTAAAAGCTGTAACCTAAAGCAAAAAAGTAGTATGTGTTGTCTTAAGCTCCTATTTAGTAAAACACTTAAGTGCTTATTTAACTTTAAACATGCCTTAACCATATTAATTCCTTATTAATTGCTGATTTGTTAATTTTAGTGGATTTATTAAATTGAAGACTTAAGAAATGGAGAGCCCCCATAGGATGACAGGACTAAGTAAGATTCGTACTGAATAACTCATGTAGTTCACCTAAGGGCTCACAGCTCCCTGTTTACATAGGCACACACTAACATGCATATTTCTGCTGCAGTGTACTGCAGCATATGTTAAAAATCTCAGGTTGCTTGCAAGCAAGCTGGTACCTTTGATGCAATACAGCACAGGTCCATGCAAAACCCTCTTATGTCCTGAAAACTCTGTGCCCTGCATAAGGCAGTGGGTCTGTGACAGGGTAGTCCTTCACTGTGCTCTGTCAACAAATGCCATGGATAATATTACCAACCTTTGTAGTGTTACTAAGGGTTTAGAACCAAAATTACATTTAGCTCTTTTGCCTACGTTGCTTAATTCTGAAACTGATGGTTAGTTAAGCAGCAGATGGTAGAGACTTTTGCAAATGCTTAGTATTTTCAAATGAACTTAAATATGCTCTCTGTGACTGTGCCATGAAACAGAATTGTAATTGTGTAAATGCACTTGTAGATGTGCAATGAGGACTGTAACCTTTGCTTTTCTGGATGTCAATTTAGCTTTTGTTCTCTGTTCCCTTACTGGAACAGGAACTCTTCATCAGTGTGTGCATATTGTTTCAGCAGAAGGTTATCTGGATTTAAAATGGTAGTAGTGATAATAATTTAAAAATACTGATAATAGAGGACACATATACTAGGAACAGGGAAATAATGATAAACAATACTAGAAATATTTACATCTACTTAGCCATGAGCAGCTGCATAAAAATCAGCTTGATTAAATGCACTCGGACATGTGGAAAACCAACAGAGAATGGATAACTTGAACACAGGTAAAAGTTAACAGGTGACTACCAGAGACTCAGGTTTAGCAATGATCTGTTGAGTATATTTATTGGCTTTATTTGCAGTGTAAAGAGTAAAGCAAAGGTGTGTAAGGAAGACAAAGTAAAAGGAAGAAAAATACAGCTAGCAAGTTTTCCTTACTCAAGTCCATAAATGCCTCTGAGAAGTTCTGGAGATCTGATATAGGCAATTACAGAGCAGAAATTCAAATATGCTCAGTTTTGATAAATTTCCTGCAATGTAAATGGTATAGAATTATTTACAGTATTCATAACCATTGATTGAATTGCAAATTAGCTGTAACTACTTGATAGAAAGAACTCCAGAGGAATTCAGATGCTAGTGAAGTCTCTGGGAGTTTTTGCCTTTCTTTCATTGGGGACAGGGTTTCCCCATGATCATTATTACTGTAGACATCTCAATAGAAAAGGCTGCTCAGTTCACACCAGTGAGCTTAGCGGCGAAAAAATGGTTGGATGCATAAAAAATGGGGTTGGAAAATAATATTGCAAATGATGTAATGTCTATCAGTGATATCCTCTTGCCTTAAACACACTGTTGAATTCATGCATTTCTGTTAGCAAACGTATACACCATAAACAGAAAGGGTGTAGGGACAGTTATATAAAGTATCCAGAAGTACAGAAATACTTGCATGCAAAGAAAGTATGAAAGAGGGGGGCTTAGTTTAAGTGAATGAAAAATGAATAAGACTTCATGGAAAAGCAATGATTTACACACTGTAAGTCTGATTTATTTCTTTTTTCCTTGGCATTGGCCTGTGGTACAAATAAAGGGATGTGCCAACAAACTGAAAATTGATGTGGAGAAGTATTTGATGTTTTACAGACTGGGGCTTAGAGATGAAGAAAGTGAAAAGTGTGGCAGGCTTAGAAAAGAAATCTCCAAAACCAGACGTCCATGTTTGTAAGGCACTTCTCACAGACACAGTGCAATGAAGTAGTAAAAGATAAGCTAACATTTATTCTGTGACAATTTTCAATGAGTCTCCCTTTGGGATTGGGGATTGATTTTTGGTTTTCTTTTCAAAAAGAGCTGGACACCTGTCTGTTATGGGTGGAAGGCTGCTGAACGAGATCGCATACTGCTATCCTTTGCGTGACATCCTTCTTGCTTTCTCTGTCTACTTTCAACAGCATGGGACTGCAATTTGCTGCACGTTAGGAAAGAGTGAGGTTCCCTCACAGAGTAGTGGTCGGGTGCCTGGGTCTTGTGATTGCTTAGTAGGAAAAAGCCTCTGCTCTGTAAGGAGGATGCCCTCCTGAGATACAGAGCTCTGTGGAAGTCTCTGGAATGAAGGAGAGTTCTTATTCTCCCATCAGAGATGAGGGAAGCTTCAACCCATAGCAGAAAGCAAAATTTACGCTTTTATGCTTATCTTTCATGTTTAGACAATAAAGTCTGAAGAGAAGACTGTGGATTTTTCTAGACATTGATAATTCCCTGGGCTGGTAACAAACTTCAGTCTCTCAATGTTCTAGTTTAGCTCTGCAAGTAAAACATTTTGATTCGGTATTTCAAGCTACTGGCTGACTAATGCTTCTGTCACAGAATGTAGCAGAACTGGGTTCATAATATCCAGATGCTGTCAATGACCAGTTTGTTGGTGTGGGTTTTTTCTTTTAAACAAGAATTTCTTTCAAGCATTATTTTTTATGATACAGTAGTTTCTCATACAAAACAGTAAAAACAGCTTAGAATAGCTGGAAGTGCTTAATGATTAGGGTGGTACACAGCTGAAGCATTACCAGTGAAATAGCTTACTTACTGATTTGTAGCCAAGTAGTGAGCCAATTAGCAGTGCTGGTTATTATTTACATTTCATGCTATATATCACTAAAATTGTGTTCTTGATTTATCATTTATATTGTTGTATTGTCAGCATAATTTATTCAGATCATGCTGAGATACTTGGGAAATTAAGTAATGAAGGGAATGGCATGGAGTATTTCTGTATTCAGAGATATTTACTTTGCTTTTAATGAGAATGCATGTTCAGGTAAAGCATACATCACTTGGCTATTATGTGGTTTTTTTTTTAGCAAAATGATTAAAAGTTTATACCTGTATTTTCAATAATTTAAATGGCTTGGGTTTGATTCTAATCTGGTTTTTACAGTTAAGTAAGTCACTTTTTACAGGTTACTTTAGCGTACTAGCTAATTGTGCTAACTTAGCTGATTAGTGAGTTGCAGAAAGCTATGATAGCTGGTATGTTATTGAGGCAGCCACTGTCCTGGATGCTACTTTATTTTTTTTTGGCAACTAACTTATATTTTATTGGAAATCCTTCATTATTGTTTGAATTTAAAAAAATAAAAATGAAAACATTTGAATGTAAGCCTGTATTTTACTAAACATAAGTATTATGGGTATATTCAGCTGACCAACAAAGGTGCCACAATGACTTTTGAGTGCTTTTTGTACTTCCATTAGAAGGGAGTAGAACTGTTCTGAGGTCTTGGTATAGCTCCGTCTCTCAGTTTCTTCCTTATAGTAATTTCATGCTCTCCTTTAAAAATCTTTAAATTGCCTGATAACCTTATGTTTCTTCAAGAGGTTGCCTCTAGTTAAGAGTGGTTCTCTCAAAAATGTTCTATACAGTAAAAAAAAGGCCTGGTAGTTGCAGTGGATGTGCTTTTCCATTATGACAAAGTTGTTTCCTCATAAATGTATAAAAATTAACTTTTACATAAGGCAGTAGTTCAAAGTGAAGTGGAAGAGGTTATTATTTTCCTTAAGCTAATAAACCTTCCTTATGTTTTTTGGTTACCTTTGCCTTTATATTCAACTCGTTTTTAAGGACAGCTCTAGCACACATACAGAACTACATTAAAACACTTTCTTCTGACCTGTCTCAATACAGGAATCTTCTTAAAGTGACCTTTGTTTAAATATTCTGTTGACTCCAGCACTTGAATTTTCTGCCAGTCCTGTGGCTTGCTTTTCAATTTTCAAAAGGCTGCTTCTTCACAGTGATCCTCCTGAGTATGTTCAGACCTGAGAAGTAAATTAGCCCAAGGACCAAACACTAGACATTTTTGAGCTGTAGTCTTATTTTCTGATCACTAGCTTTCCATTAATAATTTGTGTATATATTTAATATGCTGAAATGTTTATGTACTTTCAGAAATTGAGGGGGAAAAATACTCTGTTACAGGAGTGCATCTTTTTAATTGAAGAATCTCTGTGTATGAATTTTGATACAAGGTGGTGTGATAAATGTGGTATGATTTAGTGATTTAGTAGTAGTAGCATGAGTGAAAAATGTCAGGGAAGAAAAGACCATTGAGCTAAAAAACTTCCAAACCTATTTGGATTAATTCTATGCCTTTACAGAAAAGTATTGTGGAGGAAAATGTAAATGCTACCTGTCTCAACTCCTTGCTTGCAGTAGAGAGACATATATTTTGTTTGCAATCTTGTTTTACAGAAGTGTTCCCTCTGGTGAGTAAAAGTATTAGCATACTTAGAAGCTGAAGTCATCAGCGTTCCATAGTTTTTTAGTTAAGTTCTAACTGTAATGATTTTGAAGAGTACAAGGTAATGATTTTGAAGAGTACAAGGTACGTAGAGTCAGGCAGATTATCTAGAGGCTGAAGAATTTTGCAGAACTCTAGTATCACTTTTTACCTTGTGTTAATAAACAGAGATACTTCATTCACTTACTTTGAAAGCTGTAGCTTCAGTCAGAAAGCATTCGTGAAGTATGAGTGCACTTGGAGCATTAGAGTTTACAAAAATACAAACTTGAGACAGGCAGCATTTGTGGGTGTGCAGATGATGGAAACACTTCCTTTATTTTTTTCCATAAGATGCGAATCAGCTGGGAGTAAGTGACACTGCACTATGCAGGTTTGCTGTGCCTCTGCTACGAAGATTTTTTTGAGGACAGCAGGTTTTCTGCTTTCCACATTTGTCCTGAATCCACTACATGTCATTACACAACTGAAATAGAATTTACCATGGGCTGTAGGAAGATGCAGCATTATTCCATCTGTGAGAGAAAAAAAAATCACTTAACTTGCTTTGTTATTTGAGATTCACGAGATCTCTTCTCACTTGAATGATAAATGTCAAGTTCCCACAGAACCCATCCCTTAGTCTCCTTAAATATAATGGAAAACATTTGTCCATGGCAGTTAGTGGGTTTTCTATTTTAATGTTACAATATTGATGAAATTAAAGTTCTTTATTTTAATGTTATTTACTACAAAAGCCAGTTGCTTAATCAGAAGCGGATTCCTTAGGCAGAAAATGTTTCCTCAAATTCCAGCCTTTTTCTTTCCTTAAGTTTATCCTTTTGAAGTTGGATAACTTATATTCTGCATCTTAAACTTCATCAGTCTCTCTCAGGATTTAATTAATGATATTAGAAATATTAACTTGTTTCTGGACTTGTGCTCTCCTATGCCACTTCTCAGGTGGCATAGGAGAGCACATGGTGATATTATGCTGCTCTCAGTTTTTTCAGCTGCAATGAATAGCCAAAATGCATCTTGGAGAGCTGAATGACAGCTTTCTTTGATTAGATCTTTTAATCCTCCTGAAGTTAGCACTTGTTGGTGCTACATTAATGGATTATTTTGATACTGTGTTTCAGTGCACACATGGAAATAAATACCTATTCTGTGAGAACACTAAAATCTTCCTGGGTTTTGAATTTTCTTCAAAGTACCTCATGTATCATTAGCACCATGTTGGACATCATTTTAGTATCTCTAGATGGGCCATATCTGGCATTTGCCTAAGGTGGTGTCCTGTGTCTTTTAACTAGAGATTAACTATCCATTTGTATTACGAAATCAAATAAACAGTTGACAGAATGCATCACGTTAAATTCATGCCAGTTTTCTCTTGGCTTTCCTTTCCAGGAAAAGCCAGTTTTGTACAGAACAGATTGTTTGCAATCATACACTGTGATTTCATGTTCAGCTGATTTATGTTAAATCTGGGTTGTTTGCTCAAAGTTTCTGTTTTGTTAGGTATAGACATTATGATTCCCCAACACCTGCAATCCTCCTCCAAAAACCCCAAACACAACACAATCCCCTGAAAAAGGCTAACAAAAATCTCAGAATTATCTAATTGCCTTTAAATCCTTGGGTTTTTTTTACAATATTTTCTTTACCTTGTTCTCAGTACATGAATTTTGCTGTATTTGTTCTTGTAATCCTTCTTGCATTCAGCCTACACAGTCTGTTGAATTTGGATTGCAGATCAAAACAGAAGTTTAGTTTATGATGAAACAGGACCTACTAAGGAGGTCATCATAACAACTGTTTTTGAAAGAGAAGTGTCCTTTTATAAGCAGATTTGAGAAGGAAAGATGTCAGTTCAGAATAATCATGAAGAGATTAATAAGAGAAAGGGAAATTTAAAAGGGAAGCTTGCAGATTATAGAAGAAAGTGGTTAGGACTGATAAGAAAGATGAGATTGTTTGGTTGGACATCGTAGTTTTCAAATTTCAAAGCAAAGCTGTGCTAAGTCATGGCTAGCAATGTCTCCTATGAATCCAAACCAAAGAGGTTTGTGAAGCTCTGCTATGAAGCCTGTGGATGTATGGAACTTCAGAATACATTATCCCCATCCACTGTCCCTCCCTCTATCTCCATTCTGAATATGTCTGGAGAATTAAATTTCAGGTGAAATAATTGTGTTACAGGATATTACATAATAAAGTCAAAGCTGAAGGAGAGTTTATCCTCTTCGTGATTTCTTTTCCTTTATCAGTACGACTCAAGTCTTCTGTATTGCTTGAACAAGCAGAAACAGTAGCTCATGCCTCCTCTCTTTATGCTCCCAGCATTGTTGGCTTGTTCTTTTCCTATACAAGATCCTTCTGTTGCATGCACATCTGGGACAATGTGTATTGTCTGTGTAGCTGAGGATGATAGCTTAGATCAAGAAGTCTGTAAGAGAGGAGATGAAATAATCTATTTCACTATCTAGTCTCTTGGGAATAAAAAATGTTGCCATCAAATGTTTCTCACTGGTTGGTTCTATTTCTTCCTTTCCCCTCTAATCTTTCCTTCTTTAACAAGTGTAAAGTAAAAGTGGACTAGGTTTTAGGAGAAACTCAAGCATGACTGGCTCACTCTTCAAATTTTGACTTACACAGCTGAAGATTAGCCAAAGGTTGGTCTTGTTTATAGGCAGCATTCTGAGTTCTTCCCTCAAAAACTAGTTGTACTCCAATGTCAAACAATTACCTACTGGATCTGTGGAGATCAGTGCTGGGGGTGTGTGTCTGAGTATAAATATCAACAATAAGGTGAAATGTCTGTTTAAAGTTAGCACTCTGAACCAGCTGCTTAGACATGGTATCTTAACTGTTTAGACACAGTATTTGATGTATTCTAGAAATACTGAAAAATGTAGAGCAATCAGTAGTGGGTTAAACTAGGAAACACTGTATTATATTGTGTGATGTTCTAGCTAGGTTTATCTCGTTATCATTTTGCTCTCGTTCCAAGATGAAGTGGAAACTGGGCAGAGAAAGATAAATAGTCACCAAGCAGGGACACAGTGGTTAGATATGTTGCATATGTTATGTTGGTTCCAATTATTCTGTTCGACAGCAGAATTTAATTGTATGTCTGCATTTTGGAGAAGTTTTCAATTTGTCATTTCTTGTGACTAGGTGATAGTTGCTCATTTAGATCAACCCAAATCTTCTTTATCTGGATAATTCTGCTTCCTATTTACTTTCTGAAGACAAGAGAGAGATTGTGTTTGAGAATGAAATTAGTTGTAGACAGTGGTTTTTGCATTATTCTATACTTGGCCATTTACCATAGGTGAAAAAGCAAGGCAAGACAGGGAGTTGTAGAACCTAGATTTATTTACTGACTTGAGAACTCAGAATATTATGATGATTTTGATTTTGATTGTGACTATTTGAGGCATGATCCAGTTGCTTCATGGTTCACTGTCAGTCTACTGTTTGGCCCTTCTGCCCTTTTCTCACAGAAGACATCAAAGGCTGAGAAATGGGATTTTGTCACTGTTCATTAAAATCCTTGTTCCTGCCCTTCAGCTTCTTTAAGGAATAGTTTCAATTTCCATCTTCTGGATGTAAAAAAAACCCCACTACTAAAGCAGTACTTGCACTAGGTATTTCATCACTTGTTATTAGATACTGCTATCACTTAGCTTAGCAGTGTTCTCTTCCAGTGGGGTGTGGATAAACTATACCCTTCCAAAAATTGCTTTAACACACATCTGCTTCCTCGTTGATAGGATATAGATTGTTCTCCTGGAATAGTTGAGAAAGATTTTTTTGATAGGTAATTGCTGATCCACTACATCCCAAATTGCTGATTTGTCTTTTGGCTTTGTCACCTCTGCAAGCCTCGTAACTAGGTTCTGCACCTCTGTTCAGTGTCAGACTTTAAATTTAAAGACCTAAATTGTGAATAATACTTCCACTTAGAGTGAAACTAACTAAGTGGCTGGTAGCCATTTAAAGAAGGTAATGAATGCAACACTACCATTTTGTTTCAAAAATAGTTTACTAATCTGGAAACTTGGCCCCGATGGTTGAAGATCAAATGGACAATGTTATATTTCTGTACTGACGTGCAGTGAGTGCACATCAGTCAAGAAAAGACTGGATGAGGCACTTGGTGCCATGATCTAGTTGACTAGATAGGGCTGGGTGCTAGGTTGGACTGGATGATCTTGGAGGTCTCTTCCAACCTGGTTGATTCTATGATCACACAATCCAGAAGGAAGGTGTAAATAAGAAGTATTTAGTATCTAGGAACTGTTAGCTTATTCTGCCCAGCAGGCTGACGTGCTCTGAATCTAAACAAATCAGTCTCTACTTGATCTTCTGCACCTCATGATTTTTCATGTCACCATAAATTAATTTGGATTTTTTAAGGAGAATTCCCCTGACTGTGGCAAAAATATGGCATGGCATTAGCAGCCTTGTCAGGATTGTATTGTGTTGACTGTAAAATTCTGTTTTTCTCGCAGTGCTGTACTTCTAAACTCCTTTTATCATTTTGGTATTTAAGTCATCCTTGCATAATGTTTTCTTTTTGCTAAAGCATCAGTAACTCTTAACTTATCTGTGAAGGAGAAAATGATTGTGTTACCAAGTGTGTCTGATTCTGATACAGTGTCTTTCTCAAGTCTTATCACTGCAAAATGTGGGAAAAAAAACCCTTGGAATAGAAGTCTTTAAAACTCTATGACTTTTCTAGCAAATAGTCATGCTATAAAAACTGTTACAGAAGGAGTTTAGTTTTTGTAGTTTTCTGTCTTAACGTATCATTCAGGAAAAGAGTATCTTCACATCTCTTAACGGTGTGATAGCTTTCAAATGTATTGCTGTCTGAACCCTTGATTAAACAAAGTGGTGCTGATTGCAGCAGGGTGGCTAAATGTGGACAGAAGTAGCTGTTGCAGCCTGCTCACTAAGAAGTCATTTATCAAAGTTTTATCTGATTTCAGAGGCATTGGATTTATCAGTCACACTTTATAAATGGCATGTCCTCAGGATCAAACCAAAGCAATACCTTACTCAAGCGCTGCCGTAAAGCAAGTGTAAACATCTTCTGCAGGTGTACTGCGTCCTTGCACTAGGAGGTATGTCAGGCAAGATATAATTAGAGCAAACTTCTGTATTTTGTGTAGTTATTGAAATATGTTGTTGTTGTTTTGATGGTCAACGTTTGATTTCTGCTCCTCCACCAACACAAAATTGTTCACAATTTCTGGGTTGGTGAGAGGCACAAAGCCCTTGTGTACAGTGTAGAAGTGGAAAAATTGAAGGTGTCAGGGCCAGCAGGTGGCAGGAGGTGGCAAGGGTCCCAGAGGGTGGCAGAGCAGGGTCCCATGGGCAGGGCTTATCTAACCACAAAGGGGTAGAACAGCATGGGGTAGTCCCAGCCTGGGGCATGGAGTCACCTCCATGGGATGGAATAAGCTGAGTGTCAGGCTAGATGTCAGCCTGCTGGGGTGGGGGTCATGATCAGACCTAGTGAGAAGTGGTGGTGTCAGAAACAGCTCTGGGATGGCCAGATAGGACCTGGGAGCCTCAGTGTCCTGATGGTAGATCTTGATCCCACTGAAATGAATAGTTTATCCAGATTGTTTCCAGACTGTACCTGTTTATTTGAAGAGCAATGAAGTTTAAAGGTGTACCAAATAACACTATATAATTTTACAGAAAAATAACCAATGCACACCCAAAAAGAAAAGAAAATGAAACAAAAAAAAAAAAACACAACCACAAACCTCAAACAAACAACAAACAAAAAAGAATTTAAAGAAAGCCTGACTGATCTGAGAAGTAAACTGGCTATATATCCTAGCCTGAGAGTCTTGAGTTTGACCATTTGGGTGATGAAACCATTTGAGATTCAAGTACAAGATAGAAGGAATTTTATTAAACATATAAAATTCCCTTTGAGTCTCAACCTTGGGGCTTCTTTAACCAGCCTAACAGGAAAAAGTGCTAAAGCCCTGGTTTGGCAGACACCTTGGCAACTTCTTGGGTTTTGGAGCATGTTTAAAAATTCCGGCACTCAATTCTGTGTTTGCAAACTTAAACCACAAATTCTTTATCAAGGGTGAGAAGATAGCTTCAGAACCTTGAAAGCGTAGACAACTTCTTTAAGTGATTATGAAGGTAAATCTTATTGTCTGGGGAACTGTCTTCTGTGCAGCTATTTCTTTTATTGCTGTGCTCAATGTGGAGGCATTACTCATTTAATAAATCCTACTGTATCTCTAAGTCAGTGTAGGCTGATATAAATATCTCCAGTTATGTCATATTACCACCTTTGTGCAGCTAATGCTACGCTCTTGATGACTGGTGGCTGATAAATGCAAAACCTCATTTGGTTTGTGAGTGATTGAACGCTAACACTGTTTAGATTTCTTAATATACTTGTATTAGCATGAATAAGTAATGAGTATGCCAGGCTTTTTTGAATATTTGATTGTATCTTTATAATGGATTTGTGTCTCTCTCTTTGTGCTAATGTCATTGTAACTTTGCTGGTGTCATAACTCCAAACCTTGGCAATCGATCTTTATCAGAATATCTTAAGTCAATTACCTTTTCATGGCCAAATTACTGTGTCATAATACCTTTCTTCTAAAAGTATTCTGCATATTGCATTTAGGATACAAATAGGTACTAATTCTATCTGCAGTATATTTCTCATTTCCTCATTGTGGCCTCTATTAGTGTATTGATCAGTGATTTTTGCTGTACTGTCTCTATAGGCATACATGAAAGCTTCACTTAATTTTACTGTTTATTAATAGACTACATGACCCTTATTATTGAAATGCAGCCATTTTCACCTGCTACTTCTTAAAATTAAGCTGTAATATTTGCAGTTCTTGAAAATCATCACCCATCATTTTGGATAGTAATTATGGCATGGATGGGATATTGCCTGGGTGTGCATTGTTTTGTCTCTCTGCACATATGAGGATATGTTTCTGATCTAAGGTGCTCAAGTTACCTGAGTCTCCTCTGAAGCAATATTTTTGGTTATGGTAATTTCAAAACTTGTGATGTGAGTTTCAGTTCACAACAGACTTAAACCACTGCTGCCTCATGGCAGGTGTTGGGCTCGCTATTCTAGGAATGCATAGAGGAAATCCGATGTGGGATGCTACACCTTCTGTCTTTACGCTGCGTCGCTGGTATAGCTGAAATGTGGATCTAGCCACTTCATTATCTACTTTTATCAGAGGAGTCAGTATGAGCTGGAATACAGGACTACTGAAGGTGGATTTGCCCCTCTGCTTTCGTTTAAAATCAGCTGGTCAAGATGTTTCCCATTTTTATAGCTGCGTTAATCAACATTCACTAATATGAATGTAAACCAGGATAACTTGATGACAAGATACAAACAGAATTGCTGAACAAGAGGAAAATCCCCACAAAACAAGATTAAAACAAATTACTTCTACCTGCCAGAGACTAAGAAAAAGATGGTCCTGTTATCCTATTTTGCTTTTTGGTTGGTTGACTTAGTGTCTTGTGGATTAAAACAAACTTCACACAGTCCTCTCTGATTCTGAGAAAATGTCTTCCTGTCTCTGCTCCAAGGCTTGGATCTCCTTCATGCTGGTGACAGATCCATTATTTTCTCTGAATATTTTCATTGTCTTTTACTGCAAACCATCCTCCTGTTATTCCTGCTGTCCTAACCTACCCTCTGCTCCAGGTGCCCTGCAGGTCTGAGTGCTCAGTTTCTTCAAGGGCAGGCAGAAGCTTCCCTTTCTGCTTTTGCACAGGGTTCAGTCTTCTCTCAGTTCTCAGAACAGTGTAGCGTTCCACTTACCTTGTGAAGTCCTTATGTAGCCAACTGAAGAAATCCATTGGATTTTTCTCTTTGTCATGATGTGTCATACTACAGAATGGGTAGAGCATCTTGGTCTAATTTGTGTCTGAGAAAGGGGGAATGATAATGTTAATAATGCTGAGTTTGGTGGATTGGTTTTTTTTTTTACATTATGTGGTGCAGGAGATTGTTGTGATTAACAAAGGAGAATCTGAAGAAATGGCCTTTGTGCCCCAAAATATTCTCTGTTTTTGCTGATGGGAACTAAAATGCTTCCTGAAAGCTTGGTCCTTGTTTTCTCTCCATCTCCTTGCCAGGAGAACTCTGTGTGGATCCATCACTGTTTTTCCACAGAGTTGAAACGTGCTATCAAGGTGTGTCAAGATAAGCCTAAAATACTGTTGCAGAAAGCAATAATAGAAACATCTCAGACTTTCACAGACTTATGAGTGTTTAGTCCAAAGATGAAACTTTGTGACCCTTCCTCACCTGTTTCCTTTTTCCCCACCTTCTCTTTGGCTAGCAGCCTCTGGTCCCAAATCATACTCACACAATCTGTGTTCCCACTTGTCCACCACTTATTTAGGCCTATTTCCTGTAAATCTTCTATGTATTTGTGTCCCACTTTTCAGACACAAGCAGTATGCTTGCTGGATCAGCAACAGCTCAAAGAGAGTTTTGCATATCTTGTCCTGTAAGAACACACTGCTTTGTAGTTTAGAAGTATGTGGGAGAATCAAGAGGGTCACATCTCCCTCTGTTTTTTCACAGAAGAAAATGAATGTGGTATAGTTCCTATTGATGCCAAGTATGTAATCATATTTTCCTCCTACTTAGGAAACCTTAGCCTCAGAATTTTGTGTTAGATGAGCAGATGCGTTACATGGGATGTTTTCCAGATTCCTTTTAAAAAGTCTGAGTCAGTGTTTGCCATGCAAAGTCCTTTAATCTGTGCTAATGTCCTTAGCCCATTTGACTACGCACCAGGAAACTGAGCAAATTACTAGATGGAATAGCAAATTTTTAGTAATGTTCATCATTCAAGTTAACAAAGTAACAATACAAACTCTAAGAATACAATCTCTCTTTGCACCTGGTTTAGAAAGAAACCTGGTAGCCTTGTGCCACAGAATATGCACAGCCGTGACCTACATGGTAGTATCATGTGGAGCAACTGTGATGATTTGAAGCTTTCATAAACTTACTGATTTGAAAGTGTGATAAATAAAACTGAGCTAGCAGGCAGTTTCAGAGTATGCCTAATTGGATGAAATTTCACTATCACCTCCACTGTTCTGCAGCATTTTGCTGCATTGAGCACCTTTCCATAAGCAGGTTGATTTTTGATGGTGTCTTTTCTAAAGCCATATCCTATGCAAGGAATGACCATTGGCTGTTGGTACTATGCAGGGTTAGCTTGAAGATCCTCTGAGGGGTTATGGTTCAAGTGATATTAAGATGTTTGCTTTTTGTGGTTGACTCTTGTGATTGACAAGATTGACAGTTTCTATGACTCTTGATACTTCCTTCAGTTTAGCATGCTAATGAAAAATTATTCAGAATATTTCTTGTATTAGAACAGCATGATAAGCATGCAGCTCCCAAGAAGACTCATGAAATCAAGTTTTTTACTCCTGTATCCATATACCTATCTCCCCTTTCACATCTGCTTTGTATTTTTGTATTTTTCAGCACTTTCTGAAACACAAGTCCAGTTGTGGTTTTATTAAGTGAGCTAGAAATAGATTGCACTAGGTGCAGGTGAAATCAACATCTGGCTTGCTAGTTTTATGCTTGTCGGAGAGTAAGGAAAACTTCACTCTCAGATGTTCTGAAGACAAGAGACAACAGTACATGAAAAAAGCCCCCAACCAACAACAACAAAAAAAAAAAAAAAAAACCAGAATTTTCTTCAGAGCTCTTTGCCTATGAAAGGGCCTTATGAGGTTATGCCTTTAAAGAAATTCTTTCCAGTACCTTCTTAAATGGTAATAACCAAAAGATGTTAACTTTAGTAACAGAAAGGAAAAGCAGATTTCTTAACAAGTGGATAGTGGCTCTTTCATGCTATTTCAATACTTAAATGGAAAGAATAAAAGGGGCATTTTTAAAGAGAAGACTTAAAAATGCTTCCACTAAGGAGTGCAGATAAACTTCCAAACAAGCCTCTCTAGGCTTGATAGCTAAGATATGCAGCTAGTACTAAAAACTTGCGCAGACACCTTCACTGCTCCTCCTGGTAAAGCAATCATGCATTGTTCTTGGCTAAACCTCAGTCTGACTAAGAGAACACTGGAGTTGTGCAGAGAAAGCTCATTCTTACTTTTTTTGGGATTTATTTTCTATAGTGTTTGATCTAGTTCTGATTTATCTACCATATCTGGTGAGGAGAAAAGCTACCTGTTCTTTTTTGAGTGAATGCCTTTCTAGGATGTGCCTTCTCTTGGGGCACAAAACAACCTGTATGGCAGAGCTACAGGCTGTGAAAACAAGACCCAGGTGGCTGAAGAATTATAAACCTTGGAAGCAGGTAGTTCCAGATTCCTGGTTCTGCCTCAGCCCGCTCTGCCCAGGTGGAGGTTGTATCCTAGAAATAATATACTTTTTTGTTGGCTACTTAAGATTTTTTTTCAAATTAAACAGTTTTATGTTTCTTAGAAAACTCTCTTGACACCACACCTTCAGAAGTCAGAAAACATTTGATTCAATAGTGTTTTAGTCACATTAACTTTGAGAGCTAGTGGTTGTAGAAGCTTATTATATGTATATTAGAAACTTGTCTGGATGAGCAAAGGTCTTTTTTCTCAAGTTCCTTGGCATAGTGCTTTCTCCTGTGTATCTCCTGATTGAAAATTCCTTCTCCTTTTGATCACTGGAAGACCATTATTAGCTCTTCTTTTACTCTCATGATATAAAAGCATTTTGGGAGAAGTTAATTAACAATCTGTCCTTTTCCATACTCAGAGTTTTAAAAAATCTGTTTAGTTCTTGGGGAAAGCATATATTAAAATAGAATATTGCTTAGAAGAGCCACCTACAGATATTACTTCT
Organism: Pogoniulus pusillus; assembly: GCF_015220805.1. Lineage (NCBI taxonomy): Eukaryota > Metazoa > Chordata > Aves > Piciformes > Lybiidae > Pogoniulus > Pogoniulus pusillus. The sequence continues at coordinate 12,360,833 of NC_087283.1, forward strand.
GAAATAAAACATCCTGTAAAGGAGCCAGTGATTTCCTATCTTTTTTTGCTTGGGATGTATACTAGACATTTCCATGGTGATTAGTGCTTTATAAATGCCAGAGATAAATGGCCACAAGAAACTGCTGCAAACAGCAATAAGTATTGAAGTAAAGGCTTAAACAAGCCTTTCCCTACTGACTTCTTGTGATTCATTTTCTGTGAAACTGTACTAGTGGGCCTACCTGACCAGGCTGAAAAGCTCATGTAGAGCCTACATTATCTTCTAACCGCCTGGCACTTCCATATTTTCAATTTATTGAAAGTATGCATCACCACTCAGTGGCTCTCATTATATCAATAGGTTTATTATAATGGTGGCAGCCTTCACTATCAAAATGTGCTCACTGTTTTGGGGGAAAAGCCATAATAAGCACACAAATAATGGAAATAATAATAATAATAATGCCACCTGCCAATCATGGAAGCCCTACCTGCATGTGCAGTCCTGCCTGGAATCCAGAGTCTGGCTCAGATCAAGCAGTGTGGCCAGGAGAGACAATGGCATCCTGCCCTGTATCGGGAACAGTGTGGCCAGTAGGATAAGGGAGGTTATTCTTTCCCTGTACTCGGCACTGGTGGGGCCACAGTTTGAGTCCTGCGTCCAGTTCTGGGCTCCTCAATTCAAGAGAGATGTTGAGGTCCTGAATGGGTCCAGAGGAGAGTGACAAAGTTGGTGAGAGACCTGGAGCACAGCCCTGTGAAGAGAGGCTGGGGGAGCTGGGGGTGTTTAGCCTGAAGAAGAGGAGGCTTAGGGCAGACTTCATTGCTGTCTACAACTACCTGAAGGGAGGTTGTAGCCAGGTGGGGTTAGTGTCTTCTGCCAGGCAACCAGCAACAGAACAAGGGGACACAGTCTCAAGTTATGCCAGGGGAGGTCTAGGCTGGATGTTAGGAGGAAGTTGTTACAAGAGAGAGCGACTGGCATTGGAATGGGCTGCCCAGGGAGGTGGTGGAGTCGCCATCCCTGGAGGTGTTGAAGAAAAGCCTGGCTGAGGCACTTAGTGCCATGGTCTAGTTGATTGGATAGGGCTGTGTGCTAGGTTGGACTGGATGGTCTTGGAGGTCTCTTCCAACCTGGTTGATTCTATGGTTAAGTCACTTGATTGGCAGTGCACAATGCTTGCTCTGTGCCAGCTGGCAGATTCCCAATAAGAATAAATCATATAAAGTTGGAATGGGAATATTGTTGGCAGCTGTCAAGTATAGTAAAGTCTGTTTTACTTATGAACGCCAGACTATGGAAAATTGACCAAATCTCATACTGCACAGTGGGTGTGGTTTCCTAATTCACCATAGTTGAGCATCTGATTCCTATTTATTTATCCTGTGATGACAGTGCTGTATGCAAATTCAGAACTAAGTGCCTTTGTGGAAGTCCAGCTTTGCCAGTTCAGAATCAACACTTGCATCTCATTGCTGGTCTAAGCATTCTGTGTGGGAACGTTTTGCCAGCTGTGTATGCAGCTTTTGAATGAAGGAAATGTTTGTAACTTCAGAGCACCCATGTTATGAGCTTTCATTTTGTCTTGCATGAAGTAGCAATAATAACCTGAACGTTTTATCAATTCCAACTTCTTTATCTGCTGCTTTTAATTTTATTCCTTTTATTGTGGGTGCTGTTGAACTTATAGAAACATGACATTTTGAACAGGCTTATATGGTTTAATCACTGCTTGTATTTGACTGACTGTAACAAACCTATCAGTCTTTCCTGATTATTGAATTTTTGATACCATCACCTTGTAAGCTTAAGGTTTTGAGGCATTAGTCAGGAAAATACAAATTGCCTCATCTCTTCAGATACCAACGTGCTCGACATTAATTTGCCAAGTAGATTTTTTTTTTATATTAAAGTTTTCTTAAGATATGACAAGTGATTATTTCTTTAAGTATGTACTCTATCCATTATTAAATTGATTATTCAAATCTCATTTTAAACAAGAGGCCAGATGGCAATATTCCAGTATTTGTTGCTACTGGCAACCGTAAACCCCAAACTGAATGATTTTCCCTTTCTCACCATGGAGGAAGGCATCTCTTTGCTTTGCACGCAATAGAAAGAAGCTGCTGCTAACCAATTACAAACCAAGATTGCTACAGTAATACTTCAGAAAAATAATTCCCTGCACTCTGTTACACTTGATGACCTCTTAACATGTCTGATCCATTTCTAAGTTCACTAACTTTGTTACCAATTATAATTTTTAGTTAGGATATTATTGTTACAGAAGGAAGGGATTTTTTTAAACTTGCTTAGATTACAGGACTCTAATTAACAAGATTATGACTATTGGGAGAAAGTATAAGAAAAAATAAAATTAGTCTCAGAACCTAATTTACCTGATGGCTGATACCTGTGATTCAAATAAAAGAAATGCATAGTGAGGGGAAACTTTAAGGCACTGTAACGATCTCATTTGAAAAATGGTAACTGGTGAGTGAGTGCTAATATCTCTTCTGCAGTATCTGTGATTTGAAAAGCAGGGGTGGAACTAATATCTGTGACTTACTCAAAGTCTCGTTTAGTGTTTAGGAGGTCCACAATTGACCATTTCAGCTAATTAGCCAAAAAATGACAGTAAGGCAAGGAATATCTGGGTCTCCTCCTTAATGATGACTTGCTGTGTAACGATAAAAAAGTGATGTCAGTATAGCTCGTTAATTGGTATCAGTGAAGTGATAATAACAATAATAAAGACAAATATGTAGAAGTAACTTTTTCATATAATGGACTGGCTTGTGTACAACTATTTTCTTCATATGTGTACTTAAAAAATAGATGTGTTTCCTGAGTATGTGTATGCTTGGCACTGCAGATACAAAAGCTGAGTGTTTTGGTGATACCTGACTAAAGCCTTATTTTGGCTATAACATGAAATGGCTTTAAGCTCCATTTGTTTTGTTACTTCTTGTTTGTCCTTAGATCCTTATAAAATCAGTAGCAAAAGTCTAACTGTTGTGTGTACCAATGGCCTGTTTTTCCTTGCTTGTTCTTCAGGCAGTGACAGTTTTGGTCGATGGCCTGCATTTCTGTATAACTGTAGACTTACTATACATCAAGTGTGAAATGTGATTTGAGTTGTTCCTTAACCTAGATAGGAGATGTGAAAGGTGGTTCCTAAGTAAAACCTGTTACTCAGATTGGTTAATGCACTGACAAAAAAGATATAAGAGGTTGTAGTAAAGAGGCTAGCACAAGAAACGAGACAGGCAAATATGAAAGTACTTTTTTGTTATTCAATTTAACAAGAGATTTTAATAAGTTAAAAAAGAAATCTCACAACTAACTTTTGAAATAGAATGCTTGGTTAATAATAAACATGCTCAATCTCATAATCCAGAGACTATTTACACTCTGGTAATTTAAGAAACAAATATTAGTTTATAAATGCTGTGGTGGCAAAATGTACTAGCATACATGTTAAGTTTCTAATCAAACATTGCAAAAATTCATTAATCAGTATTTCATAGTTCATTACAGTCTGACTAATTTTTAAATCCTTCATGTAAATTGATTAAATGTCTTCAGTATTCAGATAAATGGGCTTTTGTTTTAAGCAACCTTTGCTGTGAAGTCCATATTTCTTCAGGATTGAGTCCTGGAAACATTTGACTGTCATGTCTGACATACTAGCCAGTTGCCATTTCACCCCCTTCTTCTTCCTTTGCTCTATATTCCAAATATTTCCCTGACCAATTGTGAGAAAAATATTCTTAAATCTTTTTTAGACATAGCAGGTCATAGTTAGAAAGTGCTCCATCATCTACTGTCATCACTCAGCAACCCCCTTTTAAAGGATCTTTTTTTGCTGTATGAGAATGTGACATACAAACCATGTGTACATGAACCTCAGGTTGCTGATCAAGTCTTATATTACTCAATAGAGTACATGTGAAAAATGCTCCAGGGGCAAAAACTTATCTGTGCCTTAGTGCCCAGGGACGTGCTGCTCTCCCTGTATCCTCAGCCTAATCCAGCCCCTGCTAAATGCCATCTTCCAACACAAGTTAATGCAACTCTGCCCCTCTCTAAGGCAGAGCTCCCCTCTGGAGATTCTGGTTTCACTAAGCCTTGTGCTAGGACTCCAAATTTTGCAGTTTTATGTGAGACTGTGATGGAAGAATGATGGAATAATCATTCATGTTCTGGATGAGGTATGACTAAACCTGACTACACAAACTCCAAGAGCACCAACTGGGAGTTGGGGGTGTTCAGCCTGAAGAAGAGGAGGCTCAGGGCAGACATCATTGCTGTCTACAACTACCTGAAGGGAGGCTGTAGCCAAGTGGGGTTGGTCTCTTCTGCCAGGCAACCAGCAACAGAACAAGGGGACACAGTCTCAAGTTATGCCAGGGGAGGTCTAGGCTGGATGTTAGGAGGAAGTTGTTACAAGAGAGAGCGACTGGCATTGGAATGGGCTGCCCAGGGAGGTGGTGGTGTTGCCATCCCTGGAGGTGTTGAAGAAAAGCCTGGCTGAGGCACTTAGTGCCATGGTCTAGTTGATTGGCTAGAGTTGGGTGACAGGTTGGACTGGATGATCTTGAAGGTCTGTTCCTACCTGGTTAGTTCTCTGATTCTATGTTTTACCCTTGGTGATGGCAGTGGCTGCTGGAAACATCCACAGCAGAAGTAAAATTGCTGTAGTTCTGAAGAGGCTAAACTAAAAATAAGCAATCATGGTCTACAAGAATCTACAGACATGGGGAGTGAAATATTGCATATACTTTAATTTAGTCTATTGTGTAGCTAAATAATTGATCCAAAGGTAAGTGTCTAATAAGGGGCAATTTGGTGGAAAAATCAGCTTTTTTCCTGGATTACAAATTATGAGGGAAAAAGAAAAAAGAAAAAATAGTTTTGTTTATAATTAATTTCTTTGTGTGCTCAATTTTTTTCATCCTCTCATGAGCCTTTAAACATATTAAACTTAAAAATCAGCAAAAATCAGTTAAATTTGTCTTATGTGCAGTAGACATCAGTTCAAATTGAGTTAATTTGGTTTGGAAATTAAATCAAACTAAAGGGAGTTTGCCAAATAAAACCAAGACAATCTTTGTGATCCCACAGTGATTTAAGTACTTGTTATTCTCATTTACACTGGCAAGTTTGATCTGAATTATCTGAGAGGGGCTGCACATCTAGCAAAGCATTTAGCAAAAAAATTAAGAGAAGGTGTCTTTGTACCAAAACCATTCCTGTGGACTGGACTGCTTCCTGAAAACAGTGCCAATGAGCTCATAAGAGTTATTCTAAAAGCTTTTGTTAGACTTGGAGTCTAAGCAGCTGACATTAGACGAGGAGTAGCTATGTAAATCCAACTTGAGTTGCCATTATTAACCATTAATCTTAAAATGGATGAATCCATAGACACTGGAATCATACACTCATAATTTAATATAAATGTATTAGACTTGCTAATAATATTCTGCCAAGGACTGTTTTAGGCATCTGCAAAAACCACAGACTAACTCACAGTAATAACAGAATTTTAGATAGTATCTTAGTTTGGGGAAATGTGTCTTATGTTACAGACCTTCAAAAGAGAAAAACATTTTTTAAATGATCTCCTTATGCTTCTATTGTATTTTTATTTTATAGCTGGTGGTTTCTACTTTTGACTAGCTAATGGGAATGTATTTTTCTCTGTATTGCTATTACCTCTTCCTGCTACTTTCCAGGTCACTAATTTTTCTGCTTAGAGTTCATTCTGCTTAGACCGATATGCTGTCTTTTTTAATGAGGTTATTTCTGGGTTATTAGCCTTCCTGTTATATGATACCTTATGTGAAAGATCTAATTGATGTAAATCAAACATAGCTTGCAGAAGAAAATCAAAATGATCTTTTAGATATTTTGTAGGCTCATGTGTATCTCCAGAAATTTTGTGTTTAAAGCTACTTTTTAGACAAGAGAGTTATGTGTGGCTAATAACGCAAATAAATCTTTTTTTTATTCATACATTAACATGTTCAAAGAAGTGGAAATTGAAGAAATGCATTGGCATTTTGGTTTGCTGAATAAGCTTTAGATGGAAATTACTCTGAAAAGTATGTAGTGGGAGGGGTTTAATTGTACAGTTCAATAACCTCAGCAGCATTCTTTTTATTGAAGCATTCTTACATAAGCCGTTAAGCTTTAGGTTAATTTTTAGTGTTATTTAACAGTTGTCTTTAATACCAGAGTTTGGAAATACAGCTAAGGCTGTGCTTATATCTTCTTAACACTTTTAAAGGGATTACATGTGTGCTGCCTTTCTAGAATTATTTTTATTGAAAATTTTGCAGTCAAAAAGATTGTGTTCTGATGCTACCCATATTAAAAGCATATCACTTTCCAGCCATTTCGCTAGTGGCAATCAGTAGCATCAAAGCAAATTGTGCCATTTTGGTATACGCATTATCATTGCATGGGAAAGTAAAAGGTGATTTTTTTCACTCCGGTTTTCTCCTCCTTTGCAATCTGATTTTTTTCCCCCCCTCAGCTGAAGTGTCCTAGTTTAAAGATACATGAGTGACCTTTATGTATACCAATTTATATTCTTCTGTATCACGTGTGCGTGTTTTACATAATACACACACAAAAGACATGTTGTTTCTCGAGAAAATATCTGGTACAATACACTCCAATTTACCTAGCTGTGAATGTTTAGGTATGTAGTGCACTGGAATTTAAAGTTGCTGAGGTTTTTTTTTTGCTTTTGCCTGTGTTTTTAGGATTGGAGTATAGAGCAGCATCAATCTCTGCTGCTTTGCCTCAGTTCTATTTAGCACATGTACAATTTTTTTTTTCCCTGCAGACAATTGGGACACAATACTATTTTTAAGGAGCAAGCATTTTGTGACTGTCAAAGCCAGATGTGCATTTCAGCAAGTATAGTTAGATGTGTCAGGTTCTAATGCAGTCACTTCTAGTACATTTGTACATCACAGATGTAAATTAACGGCATAAATTTCACTGATGTAGTTTCCCCCAAATTTCTGCATCATTCATGAGATTTAAAAGTATTGGCATTGTTGTTTGAAATCTTTAGTTTGAACTGAGGACTTCAAAGGGTTTTTCCCTTCCACACTGAAAACAGTAATGATAAAGGAAACATATGATTAGATTTTTTTTCCTCCTCCTGTAATAATTCCTATTTGAATTTCTTGGAAGTTTCATTACCTTCAATACTGAAGATCATTCTTGGTCATAACTAAGGACCTAAGTCTTTTTCTCATACTTTGAAGTGATGGCCACTAATCATCAGAGCTCATTCTGGTGTAGAGTGGAGCTGCATGGCAAGACTGACATGGGTAGCCATCACTGATGTCTTACCTTTGCAGGTCATAGCAGCCTGCAAGAGAAGCAAACTGGTACCCAATCATCAGATGTGCCATAAAGATATACTAGACATGGCTACTTGTCATGCATGAAAGACAGCATGCAGTCAGTGTTTGTGTCTTCTGCTCTCTATGGTTGTTTGGTTGTCCTGGGCTTGCAGGAGACTTCTTTTCTTTCTGGTTTAAAGTTCTGCAGGGACAGTATTGTGCTAGCACAGATTTTGCAATGTGCAGTGGTGGCAAGTGTCAAATAGCTTATGCTGTGCATTTCTTTGAGATTAAGAATGAAGGCAGTTTGTTACAGTAGAAGAATCTAATCACATATCCTCGCAGAGTGGACCTTTTCATGAAGAGAGCACAATTGCCTGGTGCTCCTTGCACAGCTGTGGCACTGGGAGATGTGTACTTTTTCCACACTACAGATTTTAAGAGGCTGAAACTTCAGAATTTATCATGCTACAATTTTATTTTAAAACAACAAAAAAGCTATTCCCTTTCATTTGTGTTCTACTCCTGGAGATGTGCAGATGCATTAGGGCACTAGGTTTAAATGAGCAGAGGGTTTGTGAGGTTCAGACACTTTGGGCTTGATTTTTACAGAAGTAGAACAGGTGTGATAATTCCAGAAACCTGCCACTCATGTTCTACCTGCTGCTAGAAACACTTCTGTCTTTGGGTAAGTTAAGTTTCAGATAAAGTTCTGGGCATTTGGAAGGAATCTTCTATTTCAATCTGTTTCTGTTCCTCTGAAGGAAGTAGTTGAAATCAAGGGTGTAATTGGGAACTTGTTTAGGAGTTCTTTAAAATATGATAATGTCTTTGCAATTGCTTCAGGACTTCCAAGTTCAGTGGCAAATTTTTGTTTGGTTTGGATACAAAAGAGAAGTTGGTTACCAAATTTATGAAAGTGCTTTAACATTTGCTTTCTCAGGTGTGTGAAATAGCTGGCACTTAGTTCCAGGTCTGTATCATGATCTAATAAACCTTTAATCCGTAAGAGTCTTTAAACCACTCTTTCCAAGTAATTTAAAGTGTTGTATCTGCCTGCCTGTAAAAGATGGATGGTATTACCACTCACCTGGGAACTGCCTTCATTAATAAATTTGGATGAAATTCCATTCACACTTCTCATTTCTGCCTGATACGGAACTGTGCAGAAGCAGCCAAAGGTGAAATTGTGGGGGGAAAGGAGTAAAGGAGAACATCTAACTTCATAGTAACAAAACTTTCCCTTTAGTTTTTACCATCTTGGCATATCACTTTGTGTGGTTGTTCAGTCCTACTACTGCAGGACCCAAACTAGTTTTTCAACAGGCTCTCTTAACATCAAATACGAATATTCTTTTTTTCCTCTGTTGATAGTAATTAAATGCAGTAGCAATCATCCTGGAGTTGAAAAAGCAGGCTGTGCTTCAGAACTGAGATGTATACTTCTAGAGTATGCATCTTTTTGTTCATTTATATCTCATGAGTATGTGAAATTCTGGATATTGTATCCCTGTTCTTCTGTAACTTGTGCAAAAGCAAATAAAGATGAAAAGGCCTCATCTGGCTGCTAGTAATTATAATAATAGAAATCTAAAAAGCCTCATCTGCTGCTTGACTGTTGAAAGCAAGATTTAGTAATCTGGAGCAGAACTGAAAATCAGATACCTTTCTTTTGTTCGGTCCCTTACTTAGCAGCATCATCAAAGCAACATTTCATTTGCTGGTCTGAGAAATTGTTTAATTTGTGGTTATAATGCCTTTAATTTTAGGAATGCATATCCTTTTCCAGTCAGTTAGCACCTCGGTGCCAAAACATAGCTCTTGGACCCTCCTCGTGCTGTGCATTCTACTGTGCATTGTACACACCATACTGTATATTGTGCCTGTCTTGGCAACCAGCCCTGTGGGAGCCCTCTCAGAACAACACCATGAGTAGTCTGGAGTGACTCGCAAATTAGTTGTCTAAACTTTTGTGTCTATTTGTGAGCTGGAGTTACTTTGGGTTTATGCATGATGAAGACACCTGCAAAGTAAATTTCCTTTTCCAGTATGCTGAATTTTGTAAAACCTGTAACACCTGAAATGGCTTCTAATCTTTGCCAAATGTGGTTGAAGTTGGCCAAAGGTTAGTGGCACCTCAAAAACAGGTAGCAATGGTTGTAGAAGTCTTTTTTTCTCAAGGAGAAAAGTTTTTGCTTTGGAAAGTTTAGGAAATGGAAATATTCCTAAAACTTTGGAAAGGAACTTTTGTTGTCCTTGATTTACAGCTGGTAGAATGTGATCACCTCTCTTCCTCCCCTCTGAATTTTGCTATAGGAGGGACAGGAGTGCTGCCTGATAAGCATGTTAGCTGTTTGTTCCAGAACTCCGGATTCATCTACCAGCGATGAAGATTCCAGATAATTATGACTTTCGTATGAAAGGAGATTCTCCCTTCACTGAGGTAATACATTTTACAATGTGAATATTTTAATTTTCTCAATATTTTCTAAAGCTTTCTATTGAAGAGATTGAATGAGCTACACACACAATGAACGCCAACTTGGACTGTTCTGGATCAGTTTAGCAAGGGTGTTAACAATCACCATTTTTATTCCCCTTGCTCCTTTTTCAAGTCCCAGAAGATCCATTCTTATGTAGTCAGTTCAACATGTAGATGACCAATTTATGTTGTAATTCCTAAAACAACATGTTTAGAATTTATGCTTGTTACAGCTGAACAGTGCTGAACATTCCCAAATTCCTTTTCTTTATTTGCATGCGTTCTGGCAGGAAACATTATTCTTTTTAGTAAACCTGTCTTTCTAAAGTAATTAATTTGTATTTGGAACTTTAAAAAATGTTTTAATTAGAAATTAGATTTATGCCAAAACGTTTCCTGGGATCCTGGATTTTTTTTCTTTCTGTCTTATACTGTGTCTGCACTTTTTCAGAATGCTATAGTAAATCCACAGCCATGTAGCATGTTCTGCAACTCTTAGAGATATCCTGGGAAAGTCAATTCTACCTACTGTTTTGGTTTTTGTTGGGTTTTTTTTTCCAGATTAGATTGGTTTATAAATTGGTCTGGAATGTGAATTTCCTTCTCTGTTGTGCTCTTTTGTTAAAAGCTATCTTTACATCGTGATAAAACTTTTCTTTAAAGAAGAAAACACTTAATTCCATTAATCTGTTTAGCAATACCAATATAATGAGCCATAATATTGATTTTTAAATATTTTTTTTTTTACTTAGGATATAAAATCTCTATTTCTTTCCACAGAATTAAATGCTTCAAACTGATACTCAGCCTCCTTACCGTCCCCTCTTTAATTTAGTTGTTATAATTAGGCATTAACTGGTGTCGGTGGTATAGCCAGTTACAAGCTATTCTGTTCTGCTTGTCTTGATTATCACAGTTTAGATGTAAAGTAAATTAGAATGAAAGACTATACAGTCCAATTACAGATAAAAGCAGCAAACTCTACTGCTGTAATTAGATGCCAGTACTATTTTTCTTAGATTTTCTATCTCTGAGGGCATTTCTTGTAGCTACTTTACTGAAGCTAATGTTTAAAGATTTTATAAATGCCTCGTGTCTTTATGGCATCATCTTTGCTCCTTAAAGTTTAAGTGGCCTGTTCTGAGGTGCGGAATCTGTGCCTGTGTGGTCCTCGTCCGTGACACATTTTTCTTGCACAGTGATGTAATGTGTTATCCACAGTATGAGTCTATAGGCCTTAATGAGTATGAAATAGCATCCATGGGTTTAAACCTTCCCATTTGTAGCAGTGAGAAGGGACCTGCTTTTTGCCATGGTGTCAAATACCAGCTGTTTCTTCTCTGTCACAGCAGATGTACGAGTGGATGTACTGAGGCTTCTGCTGTATTCCACCTATGTGACTTCTTCACCAGAGGATATCAGGATTTGTGAGTCACCTTCAAAAGTCTGCTGTGAACCTGGTTTTTGGTGTACTGCATTGGCAGCCACAGGTTCGAAACAGCACTTCTGAGAATTATTCATTACAAAGAGCCTTCGCTTCAAGGAGTTCAACCTGGGGTTTTTGGCAGTCGTTGAAGTCATTCCAATGCATACTAAGTATTACAATTAGTGATGATAAGTATTGTATGTGTTATGCTGTGTGTAGTGTTTATTATATTATCAGTATTTTACATGCTGCAAAATCTGAATGAGAGTAAGGAATAATGCCTTCATATGTTTTTTTTTTCAGGGATAACATGCTACTAGGAAATGAAAGAATTGTTTATTTGCAAGTACTGCAATTCTTTTTTTTCAGTTGAAATAATTGAAATGCCAGTTATTGAGCAGTCTTCTAGCCCTTCAGCAACTGATTATATGTATTATATGTCACTGAGTATGCAAAGTGTTATTATGTGAAGTCACAAAATATCATTTCTACATGATAAAACTTTCAAATTAGTAAAAATTCTTATCAATAAGGGATAGTGCCAGAAAGGATCTTTGACATGGAAAATGTGGAGCATGTTTCTCATTATGTGCAGAATTTGCCTGACTGGAGTACAGTCTGGTTGGCTGAAGTTTAAGTCAGTCTTGTATACTCTTTCAACAGAAAACTGCACCTTTGGAGCAGAACTTGGGAATAATGCTGTACTGCTATGGACTGAAACAGCAGCTACAGCTCCCTCTGACCACCCGAGTGACATACTTGAAACATCAGAGACATGTAAATGAGAGTTTCACAGTGGACTTTGCATTGCCTGGAGAACTTGCATCAGAGAACCACAGAATCAAAATGGTAACAGTTGGAAGAGATGTCTGGAGATCATCTGGTCCAACCTCGTGCTAAAGTAGGTACACCTAGAGCAAGTTGCACAGTAACATGTCCAGGTGAGTTTTGAATCTTCAGATGAGACACTGCAACCTCTCTAGAGTTTGTTCCAGTGCTCTGTCACCCTCAAAGAAGTTTTTTCCTTATGCTCTATCACTAGAGAAATAGGAAATCCAAGAAATTTTATGTATCATAATGCTAGAGACCGTAATGTTATAGCTGGTAGTAAAAGAGATTTAAAAAGCATACTTGTATTATTGGTGTTTCCCTCTTACCTGCTGTGCTTGAGTACCATTTTAATGTACTGCTGAAGTGGAAAATACTCATGTTGTTTGATTCTCTTAGGTAAAGTTAATTGGTAATTTATATGAAAATGATACACAAAAAAAAACATTTAGTGAGTTTCAAAACTTCCAGCTTCACAGCAAAGGCACAGAAAAGTATATATGTTGATTTAAGGAGATTTGGTTTTACTTGATTAATTTTCTAAAGATCATTTAAGGTGTAAGCAAAACATATTTTCTTGTGCAACTAAATTGTTCTGACCCTTTGCTAATTTTACCTACAATTAGTTTGGTGTAATTATCACAGCATACAATTTAGTCTGCTTCCACAAAAAAAAATATTGTTCATGGGGCCATAAAACACTTTAAAAATTGCTTAATGAGCAACTCAGCCATGAGTGTGTCTTAGAAGATGAGAAATGCTATTAAATATGTAGAACATGAAGATGTGATACGTGTACATGGTACATAACAAACTTGGTATAAAACCAGTCCCCAGCCCTGGACTCTCTACAGCGTGGAATAGCACTAGGATACATTATCATGACTATATCTAAACTTCTGAAGCTGAAGTCAAATGACAGCTGAGGTTCTTCAGTCTGGAGAAGAGGAGGCTCAGGGGAGACCTTTTTGCTCTCTACAACTACCTGAAAGGAGGCTGTAGCCAGGTCGGCATTGGACTCTTCTCCCAGCTACCCAGTGCCAGAACAAGAGGACACATGGTAAATTCTCTGTGCACACTAGCGTGGTGCTATGGAAAGTCTGTAGTGAAATTTCCAGGGAGATATAACTACTATCTGAGGCTAACCTGGGGCTTTAGGTAAGTGCAGTCAACGTGGGGCTTGTATTAAGTCTCCAGAATTAGGGGGAAAGATTGTTTCCCATTTCATTTAGCAAAAGACGCTTGAATCATCTGCATCTTAACCTATGCATTTCTTACAGCATCTATCACGAGATTAGTGTGACCCTGGCATTATTTCTCCTTTTTGATAAACTTTTTCTTTAAGCCACTTCTTATAATGATTTCATACTACTAAAATATATTAAGAAACCCATTTCTATTGTCAGTTTGTAGCAGTAAAGATGAACTTGAGCTTCAAAATATTGTTTCTATTCTCAGTACTGTGCAATGTAGTCTTTTGGGTGAGATTTTCAAGATGCACACAATATTAGCCAAAATAGTGTCAGTCATAAAAGTCCCTTTGTTTTTAGTGGAAAAAAATGGTAAATGATGTGTTGTGTTTTGTTTTTTTTCTTTCAATCCTGCTGTCATTTATTGTAATACTTCCTGGCTTCCTAATATCTTATTTCATTGGTTGCTATAGAGCTTCCAGAAAACATCATGTTGTGCACAACTCAAGACCTCTTTCCCTAGTAAACTAATGGAGTACCTTTTGGCAGCCTTCCAACTAATAGTTTGCTCCAGATGGCTTTGCTTACAACTTCTAAGAAGCATAGGAACAGGCAGCGACTGCCTTATTCTTTCTGTCAAACAAACAATACATGTTTTGGTAGGTTGGGATGTGGTAAAAATAAATCAAGCTGCATGAGCAGTAATCTGAGTTAACAAGTAGAACTGCTCAGCTTTAGGGTTTAGTTCACTATTATCAAGTTCAGAAAGGAATTCTGAGAAGCAAATGATAAACTCAGTTTCTAAGTCTGGATTCTCTGTAAAGAAGGTGGCCACATTCTAAAAGGAATTATGCCTTTTGGCAACAAAACTAGCAAAACTGCTTAAACAGTTCCACAGATTGGCTCTTTTGGCAGTTCAGATACTGGAAGACTAAACACAATATAGTGTGATGTTACAATTGCATACAGTATGATATAGGATGTAATTGTGTGGAAAAGCAAGACCTTCTGTTTGCTTAAGTAACAGTGCATTCACCACGGCTATCAAAGTGGTCAGCTCTGTAAGTGCTGTTAACGATTTGGAGTTTCTTGCTTGTTTATTCCTTGCATACTGTATGCAAAGATCTATCAGCAATTAATCAGAATTCAGCCCATAAAAGTATTGATATGAGTCTGTTGTATCAAAACCAATTATTATCATAGGGATTATTTGTTCATTTCATAGGAAAAGTTACAATATCTGTAAATATGTTGATTCAAATATCTTGAATACTTTGTTTTCTCTGTATGTGCTCAGTGCACATTTTTTTGGTCTGTCAGAAGCTCTCAAATTATCAGTAATTATTCTTCAGTGATATCCTATTAGCTGTAAATAATGACTTTTACTTTCACCCAAGAGGGTTTGTTTTATTTTTTGTTTTAAGCTTTGTGGTTTTTTTCTCTATGCACTAGATGGCTGGCTGCAAGATTTCCAACTGTGCCCAAGTATCAGGTTCAGGGATTACATATTTATATATATCTATGTTTGACTTAATATTCAATATAATCTTCAGTATTTTTGGTGATACAGAGAAGTTATATGATATCAGGCCACATAAACAACTACTTGACTGTACAAAGAATTATGTCAATACCCACTCTAACTTATATTGTAAGATGTCCCATAGACATTATGTTGGAATCAAGAATGAAGATGAAGTCTGAAGATTTTTTCTTTGCCATCCCACAAGTTACTTTGAGCTACAGGAATGGCAGTCATGACTATTTGTGTTGGAAGCTCTATACTTTGATCTGCAATTTACATGACCCAAATAATTGAACAAGTGTCTTTCATGTTTCAGTCTTTTAATTATCATATGGAGTTCAACCTCTTCTTGAAATTTAGAGCATGAGCTTCATTGAGTAAATTGACTCAGTTATTTAGGGTGGGAAAGGATGTTTTGTCTATGTGCGCTTGTGTAAGCAGCAAATGTATGACACTAAACTTAAAAGCAATGAGTAATGGGGGTAGGACTGGGATAAAAAACAAAAAGAAAAAGTAATTAAAGCAGTAACTGTTGCATTCATTCTGAGTGTATCACACAGAATTGCATTAGGGGAAAAACAACAAAAATGTGCTGTTTATCTGACAGTAAAATACTCCAGTAAATTAATGAAAATAATGGATTTTATCCAAACTAGTTAAATACTCAGCTTACACTATATTTTTTATTTCACAATTCAGTACTTTTAGTCACATAAGGGGTTGATAAAGTGCAATTAGTACTGGTGTTATCTTTTTAAGAACAAAATGGAGATGAAACATCTACACATAAAAATATGTTCTTAATGATTCCAGGGTGGCTGTGGTTCAACAGAAACCCCAAACACCCAACCAAACATTAGCCCCCACCCCTCCAAAAAACCCAAAACCCCAACAAACCAAATGAAAACCAACCAAACAATGAATGGCATATTAAAAAGAAATGGCTGAGACATTTTGGAATGTGTTAAGTCCTGAGGAAATGGATTAATAGGTCAATAACTACCTAAGGGGAATTTGGCTTAAGGAATACTTCATTTTAGTTACAAAATTTCTGTTGTGGTTTGTGATTGTGGAATCTTTTCAGTTGTACAATTGAAATTGTGTGTTTTGGAAATAATGGGTCAAGAAATTAGGTTACGTAAGCCCACTTAGACTGATGAAACATGTTTTCATTTTGGTCATCCTCATGTGTTTTCCTATGTTCTTTGCATTCCGAAAGGAGAGATGTGATTAGAAGTTAAATTTAAATTGCACGGATAAATGATTAACTTATTAGAAATCACAATTCACAACTTAATTTATTACATGCCTCCCTAATTTTTCACATGGTGATTACAAATGGGGGCTATATGAAAAATTGGAGACATGTAAGATAAATTACAAACCCATGTGATAAATGTACTTATCATGCACCTTTTGGCAGCCTTACCTCCTCTCTGCTTGCTCATCCATCTCTCCTGGGACTTATTCTAATGCTCTAAACCTATGCACAGAGTCAATCAATCACTGAAATTTTAAAATCAAGCTCCTCCAGAACTGTTTCATCCTCTTTTTTTGCCAAATGGAGAATTGCCTTGGCCAGTGTCAATCCTGCCAATTTTCTGTGCAGAAAATGCTATGGTTGCTGTCTGGTTGACTGCATTTTGATTCTAGACATTGGTGATTCTTAACATGGTAAGGGGATACAGAGGTTGCTTTCCTGCATGTCTTCTACAACATCTTATACACATGGAATGAGACCTCTTTGTGCATGCCTACTTCAGAGCTAGCGAGCTCTGTGTGTAATGATGGCCATCTTCTGGAGATGATTAGATCATAGGTAAAAGTGTGTTTTACATGCTCACACTACAATTTGCAGAAGTTCTTCACTGAAACACATTCTAAGAGATTTTTAGAGACACTTCTCTAAAACTAAATTTCAACTTTTATAAGCAGTAGATATGTAAGATATGTTGCAAAGGATTTGATGTAGAGAATTAAGTATATTTTCAAGCTTTCCTTGTAAAATAGGGGGAAAAAAACCTTTGCACACATTCCAAAATAGCTTCCTCAACTGTGGAATGGACTATTCTGAGAAAGGAGGAAAAAGTAAGAGGAAGAAAAAGTAACAATAATTGAAACTAAGCAAAGATTTGTTATTTTTTTAATATTATGGATATTCCAGATGTCATACATATGATTGTATATATATTAATATATATTGGATGCATATTAAAGGATACATATAGTGGATGCATATCACAGTATAGTGTTTGATTATGAAATTATGATTATATGTAATATATATATGTGGTATGTAATTTAATATGTAAAGTAGATTATTGCTATATTTAAGTAGATGTTAATGTATTATGTAACCACTATTAGAGTAACATTTTTTTCTTCCAATGGGGAAAGAAATGTTAAAGTTGCTGTACAGCTGATCAGAGTTCAAGTTTGTCATTTCATTTACATAATCTTATTTCTGTAGAGGGAGAAATGATTCTTTCATTTCTTTATGTGCGTTGGATAGTGGAAGCAGATGAGAAAGATGCTTGTTTTGGCACTTTCCCAAAGGGAAATATAGATTTTGATGTCGGCAAAGATGACTTCAGCAAATAGTGCACATAAACCTGCGGCATTTCGTGCAAGTTCATAAGAACAAAGTACAGAATGGAATAACTTTTATGAAGAAAGTCTGTGTCTTACTTGGTGAATAGGTCCCTGTGCTACCATAATAATGCCCAGTTCTACAACTACAAACACTTATTTGTTCAAAGTGAATATTAACGTTGTAATTTGCTATCTAATTACAATTTTATTGTAATAACTGAAAATGGGTTAAAAAGCATTGCTTTCACTGCCTTGCTATCAGCACTGTAGTGTGTGATGCTTGTCAATACAGAGATTCCACAGAATGCAGTGACTTGGATTTCTAAAATGTCCAGACCCAAATCTTGTTGTGAAAATATGCTTTTAGAAAGCTACTATTAGTGGTCCAATATCACAGTCACGCTGCAGCTGACAAATTAGTTCTGTAAGCTCTAATGGAGGCAAGATTAAGCCCTGTGAACAATCAGTTTGCATAGCAAAGCCTTATTCACCTTAAAGGCCTGTGTATTGTATTTCTCTAATTTGTAAGGCTCCAAAGGAATGGGTTCATTTTGCAAAAGGTTAGCATTTTTGCCACCTTATCTGAAAGACTTTTAACACTACGAAAAATAAAATAAATTGGAAAAAAAATGAAATGCGTACTTCAAAATAAGACATTATTAAGATGTATTTAGTTGCTGCTGAAGACTAATAAATGTGATGTTTGAAGGAAACTTATTGTAAAAGAATTGCTAAAATGAGTTTTGATAATGATCTATCAATGTGACATTTTCCATCAATGCCTATTAATTTCTATTTAATAAAATATATAAAAGAATGAATTAAATTATATTCATAACAGTTATAAACAATGCATTGATAGCTATGGTATGATAGAGCAGACTGAAAAATAGCTGATGAATCTGAGGCTATAAAATCCTGTGCCATCTTAAATGAAAGTATGTGGTAACTTTCAATAGATATACTTCAGCTTAACGAGCTGGTCTAAGAAATTATAACAAAGTATTTATTGTATTCAAGCTGTAGTAGACCTGTAGATTTCTTCACACACATGGACTGTGTGTGTCAATGCTTACACATATGCATTTCTCTCTGGGAGGCAAAAGAAGTCACAGTTTTCTACTTACAGCATAGTGCCTATACCTGAGAAGCTGGAAACACTATCATAACTCAGCAGTCAATTATTACTTCATGTGCAGTGTGAAGTATTGTGACTTCCACTAGTGGTATCAGGTTGCTGCCTGGTAGAGCACAAAGTGATAGGTCTTTCCCACTGTCTGTGGATCAATAAGTATCAAAACCAAAGCTATTTGTGTGCTGTTTATGAAAAAAAATCTTTTATCAATGAGATTCAAAATTACAGTTCCTTGAAGCATTGAAGTGTATGATTTTTTTATGACTTCGCCCTTAATAATCCTCTCTGCTGGTCTTGCTCCTGAGAGAAAGGGCAAAGCACACTGTGACCATTGTTTCCAATCTTGTTATTGTCGTTTTTGCCACCACAGAAAGGCTCCAAATTCAGATGGGAGAAAGCAAGCAGTGGCTGGGGAATAGCTGATATTTCATTGATTTTGTTGCTTTGCTAAATTGATTGTTTTCCTTCTAAGGAAATGAACAATTGTGCACCATTTTTTGTTGTTTTCAGCTGATTGTACTTGCTTTACTTGATAATTTTGCCAATCATGGAGGGTTTTTTTTTCCAATATTGTGCAGTAGAAAGAACCTGAACTAAAATGAATGCAAACATTAAAAACATACACTTGCAATGCATCTTGTCTAAAAGCCTAGGAGAATTTGCAGATAACTTTACCTAGATAAGCAATTTTAAAGACATCAACATCATAAGATATTGGAGGTTCAACTTCATGACATTATGCATGCAACAAACTGGGTTCTGAGAAGTGTTCTGAGACAAAGCAAGGCTGACATCTGCGCAGCTGGATAGATATACGGTGGTACTGTCATCAGTGGAGGCAGATATAGGTGGTATAGGGGTAAGCAAGCAGCTTGAGGAACATTCAGTTTTCAGTGGACAGTAGAGATCTTTTCAATGTAAGCTGTTAACAAGAGCAAAACCAATCAAAGAGCCTGTGCCACATGTAGAGTGGGACTGAGCATCCCTGGCAAATGCTATTCAAAAATTTCTCAAGACTCACGTGGAAGGAGCTCCTTGAAAAGTAAATGTGTGAGAGTCCACCAACAGTCCTACTATTTGGGACATAAAAAATGATTTGTAGGCAGAACTTGTAACATTTCTCATTGTTCTGAGGGACTTTGTTTCTATGAAAATCATGCTAAGACAGCTGCAGTCATTAGAGAGACATCATAATTTTGCTTGTAAGGTCATCTCTTTTGTCAAAGGTATTTTGTCACAGGATGGAGATGGCTACTCTTACTGCCAAAAAGCCACTTTAAAAGATTGACAGGGGAGATTAAAGAGGATACAGAAATTTGGAAGACATTCTTTTAACCTTTTAACACGGTGCCATCTTGGCAGCAGTGAGATTAGTTGGGGACCAAACGGTTCTGGAATTGTCTTCCTTTTTTCCTCTTTCCATTTGGGGTGTCAATTAACAGCAGTTTCACCAGGGCAGTAAAGCACAAGAGTAAACAGTAAATAAGCAGCAAGCAAAATTAAAAACAGTAATGAGCCTTATGAATATGAGAGTATTATAAAGCTTGAAATGCATTTATTTTGGAACTTAGCATGTTCTGGGAAAACATAATGACTTTGTGAATGTATTGTCTCATTTTACATTGCAGAAATTCCATTTATTGGCCCTGGAGGCTGACAAGAAACTGACACCTGTGCCCAAACGTTTGTCAAGCCTTGGCAACCGCAAGCACGTTCATTATGCAGCAGAGTTGTAGTTCCAAGTGTGCTCAAGGCATGGGAGAGTAGCAGACTTTGCCCTTGAAGGGAAGAACAGGTGAAGAAGCAAAATGACTGGGACAGTGGATTTACTAACATAGACCATCTTCATGAAGACTGGCACTTGTGTGAGCGTGCGCAGATAGTGCAAACTGCTTTTTATGGTAAGATTCTTTTGGTAGCTACATACTGGGCTTGAGAGATGTCATCACTACTGGGAAATCTCAAGGTACTTTTGTCAGTTAAAAAAGGTAATGTTTGTAGTGCTCTTTAGCACAGCTATTAGTTACAAATAGTATTTCCATTTTGGCATGAGAAAGATCTTTTGTGTGTGTGCATGTGTAAAGTCTAACAGAGAAAGTGAAAGGCAGTAAAGATGTGTCCTGGGTTAAATAAGGTTTGTGATTATTCTGAATCATCTAAAAAAAATAGCTCAATGAAAACTTATGCAAGATTAAACAGTTGTGCAATCCCCAGGGTTTGGCAAAGGAGAGATTAGTGTTATACCTATCAATAAGTTCAAGGTTGATTACTTTAGCAAAATGTCAGTTTTTCATTAAAACAGCATTTTACATAAGTGAAAATCCTGCTCTGTAACGTTGCTTCCATAGTTTCTGTGTGGCCATATCTACAATAAGGGTAGGATTTCATTAAAGTGAGGCCTGAAGCACACACAGATGGATTTTATTTTTAAATAGGACTATCTATATGGATTATAAAAGGAAAGTTTTGTGAATATGGTCTTTCAGGAGCAGTAGGAAACAATTAGACTCATCCATTTAGTGAATTTTTGTGGTCAGAAAGGCATTAGCTAGGATCAGGTTTTCTCATTCATCATACCCTGTTACTTATGGATAAACAAGGTGATACGGTGTCTTGCTAATTCTCAGATATCATTATATAATATAATTGGGTTCTTGAGAGGCTGTTGAGGCCATTTCCAATTACCATTGTATATAGGAAACATTGGTTTTAAAACAGTAAGGTTAAGTGTGACACAGCAGACAAAATGCAATTGGGTCACCTGTGTGTTTGCTGTGTTGAGAGAATGGTTATTTCTCCGTGTGTGTACACTGCAGGAGAGAACAATTTTGTGTATTGAAAGCTTGAACCCGTTGTGACAGTAAGAAAGGTATTTGACTTTTTAAGATAGAAATCTAGATGCCAGGATCACTGGGTTCATGCTACTACCCAGATGAGTTTGGGAGTGTGCCAAGAAACTAAAAGTGGTTGATAAACCCCAGAAAAGTAGTAAATCAAAAGCCAGAAAGCTTTTGAACATTTTAAGAAGCTGTGGTGTACACAGAGATGATCATATAATTCTGAAAAAGAGCTTGATTACTTCACAGTGAATGTCATTTGCCAGCATGTTAATAGTCAGACCCTAAGAGCTTTGCACTTTGAGTCTAATAAGTGCCCCAGAAGTCGGGATGTTTACATGAACATTATCTCTCTCTAAAATGATGAGCTTAAAACCTTAACTTTGCTCTGGTTTTACGCATATCCTTTAATCTAGGCTCTGTATTGGTGGGATTATTCACATGAATGAGGTTTTGCAGGCTTGATCCCAACATTTATACAATGGATTATATTGATGCATTTGCTACATCATTGCTCAAAACGAATTCAGCTGTGTTTATGCATATGTTGCTGTATAAACCAGAACTCACTTTCCCATGATACCATCTAGTAGAGGACATGAGTTTAATTTGTCTGTACTAAACAAGCAACAGACAAATTTTGGATTGACTCTAAACTTTGATCAGGAGCATAATCTGACACTGAATTAATCTCAATATGCTTAAAAGACAAGATCCCTGTGTACCACTGAGCTGCAAATTCTAGAAACAAAACTTCTTGCTGAACATTTTGAGGGAAAGAGAATGAAAAGAATTCTGTATGCTTTTTGTTCATCTTGACTATAGTCTTCTTGAAGTGTTTCACTCACCATTTACCTAATCCTTTTCGCTCTCATTTCTTCTGTTTGCATTGCCCATAAGGTGATAACATATACATTCCTTATCACATTCCTGGTCTTTCCCATCCCTTCTTTTCTCTAAGTTTACCATGAGCTCTTACTTGCCATCACAAGTACGTGTATGATTCATTTCAATAATGTAGGTAGTTCTAGGTTTTGGAAGTTTTCATGATCCATGTGGGCAAATCCCCAAGATACCTAAGAAACCTGATCTGAAGAAACCTGTTTTCAGTAAGAGATTGGACTTCCAACTTGAATGATCCTACAATTCTATGAGAGCATTGCTAGATCTCATAGCTCTGTGAGTTGCTACCAAATATCATAGAACTGATTTGGTACATTTTTTGTACTTTAAAAAACCGTTTTCTTCTCTAATTTTGGACTTGCCTATTGGAAAAGTTTGTCTCTTAAACCCTTTCCTTCATTACTTTTCCTCGTTTACAATTTCAGCTTCCCTCCCTTTCTTTGTTTTTTATATCTTTGCCCCCTAAGTTGGGAGCAAAAATCCTTACCCTGGAAAAATGATTTGTGCATGTGTATGGACACTTCTGTGCACTCCTGAGTATGCAGATCCCTGCACAGAGAGGCATGAGGGGAAGCTTTCTCACCTGAAAAAATAACATGTAAATATGGAAGCAAAGTTAGTGTTTTATATATATATATATATATTTAGAAGCATAGAATCAACCAGGTTGGAAGAGACCTCCAAAACCACCCAGTCCAACCTATCACCTAGCCCTGTCCAATCAACTAGACCATGGCACTAAAGCAGATATAATGTTAGTTGCGAGGAATTTGTGCAACAATGTCAAGGATTTTTACTTAATCTATTAATTTGAAATATGATTTTACAATAATTACTAAGAGGAGAGCTGGGATAGCACTTTCCTTTATATTATAAGTTTAAAATAGCTACATTGTTACCTAATTTAGCTTGCAGTCTTAAAAATGGTGAAGGAAAGGCATTAAAAAAATGGTAAAAAAATGTTGTCTTTTAAGCAGTTGTGATTACTCCAGAATAATGTTTCTTGCCATGTATTAATATTCTATGCAATACAAAATTAATTATCTGTGTTAGGTCCACACATTATTGATTACTAAGTATCATTTGTAACTATTTATAGCATGTACCCTTTTTTTCATGTCTCTGCTGTGTTTACATTTTCTCTAGGGCTCAGCATCAGAGGCATTGATATTTTTGGTGGTATTACATTCAGTGAAACTTTATCTATTTATAATTCAAAACCACCAGGTGATAAATTTCTGTGACTGGGATTTGAGTTTTGAGTTTAACTTTGGATCTCATTCCATGGTAAGAGGATTTGAACTTGTTGATAAAGTTTTCATTAGTGGTACTAGGAGAGTCTTGTTTTGGCAGGAGCTGAAAAACTGAGTAGGTGAGCTGGACAGCTGTGGAGTCACTGAAAATGTCACCAGTGGGTGACGAAGTGTAAAATTCCATGTGTTACAAAGAGGCCTGATACTGGGCTGTCTTGGGAGAAGGAATATCAGGAATATGGTATAACAATTAATAAAGAGTCAAAATCATGAGGATACACAGCCAAAGGCCATTTTAATTGTGTGGCCTGGTCTTTGTGCCTTTGAAAATAGAGCATGCTTCTTCATTGTCCTTTCTCTCCAGATCTCAGAGGCGTTTCTTCGTAGCAGCTCTGTATTTAGGCAGCTACCTCATCATTATTCATCTAAGTCATCAAAATTTTAAAAAGGACTAAAAACCCTGATGTGGTATAAATAAAATATGGGAAGGAGGACAGTGGCAGAATAAGAGTTCATACATTTGAGGGAATACCCACCAGAAAGCCCTCGTGTATTATTTGCAGTGTTTTCTTATTGTTTACATGTTACGAACAAAGAAAAAAGTGCAATATGATCAATAGTTAGAGCTGAAATCTTGTAGATGTTGTGTGACAGTATATATACTCCATCTTCATTCAAAATTCACTGTTTGCATTTCCTCCACTGCAACTGCCTCTGTACTGTCGCTTTCAATAGCCATAAATTAACTCTGTCATAATTACTCTCCTTCCCCCCCCCCCCCCCCCGAATATTTCTATCCTTGCTGTAAATTGTAATTCTGTTACTTCCAGTATTGATATTGTGATATGTCCACTAAGACAGCAAAGTACCTGGAGACACGTATATATCTTTTTGGAATAGTTTTCTTTCACCCTCCCCCACTTTTATTGGTATGGCTGATTTCTCTTGGCTCTGAGCCCAGTTTGGTTTAATTTTTGTTTATTCTATACAGGATTCCAGACTCTGCCTTGAGATGGGCACTGTATAAATTAATAAATTCAATATATGCTTGCTTTTAGAGGGTTGCTTGGCACATCTGTTTTTCAGAGGTTTCTAAATCTTCATGATCTGCATAAGATATCTTTAGTTAGATGGGATTAGGGAGACTATCGTATTTTTAACATGTACAGAATTTCCCATTAAAAAGTCATCATTTACTAACAGTTACAGTACTCTGGCATATTGGATACTGCAGTATGGCTCAATAGCTAGAATGTAGAATAATGCTTCTATTTAAGATACTCTGAATATCTGAACTATGCTAAATACTTGTGTTTTTAATGCTGAAAACTTGGATTGTAGTCAGAATATTTTTAAGATTCTCTGTTTCATAATCTCCACATCCATAAATATATGTGTTGCATCCTGTTAAAAGTACTGACATTCCTTCAGTATTGGAATGGCTTTCACAGGCACAACTGTGTTGTTGCCAGTTACAGTGCTTTGGCCTAGCCAAAAGTCTCTTAATAAAAAAAACAGGGGCATTTTTCACAAAAAAAAAAAAAATCAAAACCAAACCAATTGCCACCATTTTTATGTCAGTATAGCAAAAATTCATTTAGAAAAATAACAAACATTGTGGTACCAAATTAACTCCTAAATAGTTCAGAAATGAGACAGGACTACCTCTGAGCCAGTCAACAGATAGAGAATGGCAGAGTTTGGTTCTACAGATAAGCAGGAAGATCAGGAGATGTGCATAGATGAATAAAACTCAGGCCAGAGTAGGCATCTGTGAGGAAAGGGAAAGCAACTAACTTTGCTTAGGTGTGTCTCAGAAATTTCTTTATGCATAGTGAAGCCAGCTTCACGAAACCACACTAAATGAAATGAAAATACTCAATTTATGACCTACTGGTTGTAATTTTTATTGCAATGCTTGAAGAGAATGTGTAAAGAGACAGAGGCTACCTGGGGAAGAATGATGTGTTGGTCAAATTGAAGAGTTGGTAACAGTTAGTCACAGTAGTGGGATATTAGATGTCATTTGTAGAAGACCAGAACACAACTACATGCTACGATCCCAGTGTCCATCTCTGCATTTTGTAAGGAGCCACATTAGACAGATGATGATCATCTATTGCAGGCAGTGTGGTAGGCAGAGGATATTTGTGAATGCAGCAGGGACTAAGGTCTGACCTAAGAACTGAGTTTGTCAGCACTGTGAAGAGTGAGTGCTTCTAGGCATGCCCAAAAGTAAACCTTTAGCTTTGTAAGGAACTCTCTCTGAAAGAACCAGTGGCAGCTATGATGTTAGCAGTCGTAGCCCATAAACAATGGGATTAGGCACTAACCAACCTGAGATTCTGAAAGGATCTGAGTATTGTGTTAGTGCTTGTCTCCTATCTGTGGATTTAACCTTAAGCCTTTAAACAGCTTCTTGCTGGTCTGGAGAAGTCTTTCCAGATGTGCAGTTATTGGTTAAGAAAACACAGATATTTCAGCAATATCTGGGCATCTGGATCTTCGTAAATACAATTATCAGCGGCATGCTCTAGTACCTGTGGATTCTGAAAACTAAGTCCTCCAGGATTCATGACATATGCTAGAATATATGTCATATGGGCATATAACATACGCCTGTATATGGCTTGTATATGACCAACACAACAAATATGTACACACTGGATCATTCATACTCCCCATTAGTTTTACTCTAGGTAAGAGCTCTTGGTATCTCACATTCATCATTTATGTATTTGGAAAATGTTATTGCCTCTAATATGCCAAGTCTAAGAGAAGGCAAAATACTCCCTGTGCTTTCTCCCCAGATCTGTTGGAGAGAAAGCGATGGACTGTTACCTTGAGTTGGTTCATGTACAGGTAGTCCTAATGTGAGGTCCTAAGCTGTACACAGTGCTCCGCTGTGACACATACTGCTTGGAAACGTGATGCCTCATCTCCCATGATTTCTCATGGTTGTCTTGTGGTTAAAAGGAATGCTGTAGTGGAAGCAGTGCTAATATTTTATTGGTACCTTTCTGTGTTATAAATAGATAGAGGGAAACAAAACAAAAATAGAAGTGCCTGGGTGTATTATCAGTATATTGTCTGTATATTGAATGGATTGAATGGCTTGTGTTTCTGAGACAAGAGTTCATATATAACAGGAATAAAAAGTGTGTAGAAAGCAATTTCCTCAAATGTGGACTTACTGCAAAATACAAGTACATAAAAAAGGGAGAGAAAGCGAGGGGAAGAAGCTACTGTGTGGATACACCAACATGTACGATGCAGTGATGCAGTGCACCTTAAATAAAATGAGCATAAACGAAGCCCGAAGCTTCTTCATTTGCAGAGGGAATACATGGAAAACTTTCTTTTTAAAACTGTTTAAACATTGCTATCACCACTAGTGAGAGTAACTTAGTACATGGCTACAGGGACGCTCAGAAGTAAGAAACACAATGATAGAACAGAAGAAAGGGGGCAAGAATGGCAGCAGAACCAAAACGATGCAGGCAGGCAACTGTGAGTGGTAATATCTCCCATTTCTTTCCTAAGCACATCCACACTTGGTTTCTGAGAAAGCAGGAAGGACATGTAGGCAAATTGCCAACCAGATGGTGCAATCGAATGTGAAGAATGCATTCAGAAGAGTAGTAAAATGCAGAAGTAAAAAAATCCTGTCATTTACTTTCCTGATACAATACAGGACAAAAATCACATGGAAAGAATAAATGCTAACTATATACTTGTGCCTTCTAGTAATTTTTGTGTCTTAGATTCAGGAAAACTTCCACCCTTCAGTTCTCCTGTGGTGTCTTTTACACCAAAGCCTTTTAATTAAATGTTTCTTATAATTTTCAAAACTGCCTTGTTGTTGTCTTAATAGATTTCTGCTGCAATATGAAGTAAGTTAACTGTGAGAGAAGGGTTAGGTCCATTTGGAGGACTTGACTGTAGCTGTTGCTCTTGTAGATCATGAAGAAAAGGAAATAGTACCTGCTATTTAGACTTCTATGTGATCAATAGATGAAGAAACTTCCAGTGGAATTTGTGGCAGCCCAAGGAATTGTACTTCTTTTGTGTGTCCTGTGATTTCCAGTTTATCATTGAAACTGCATGGTGAGTATGCTTGCATTTTGGGTTTGGAAGCATTTTGTATCATTTTTTCCTTGTAATCTGTTTTTATTTATATCATCATCTGGCTTTCTTCAAAAAGCTGAGTGTGTAGTGCACATACTATGCATATTGAGAAATACACATTGCCATTCTGCTCCTCTGACTTGCTTTTGAAATCCAAGAAATTAATGTAGAGGAGCATTGTTTTCTAGCAGGAGTACTGTGTAGTTTTTTTAAATGTAATTTTTGCTTATTACTTATGTAGTTTTGGTTGTGTGATTTGATGTAGCAATTACTGATTGTCATGGTGTATATACATGTCCTGGCTTGCCCAGGCATGTTTTTCTGCTCTGCTTCCTTCTGCTACGGGGAGAAGCAACCGCAGGAAAGAAGGCAAAGGACCTGGAGCCACTGAGTCTAAGGACTCTGGCTTGCACAGACTTGTTTTGCTCCTGTTTACATCCTGTGGTGAACAAGATACATACACTTGGCTTGTGCCTGCCTCATGCAAGGCCTATGTTTTTCCCAAATTTGGGTAAAGCAAGCCTATGGTTGCACCAAATATGGTCAAGCTTGGATAACCGCCATTCTGCTTGGCTATTCTGTGTCCAAAGGCCCATTAGTCTCTGGTTGTATTGATAAAAAAAGATGAGTAGGTAACACAATGGGCTCTGCCATTGGATTTGTGCCTGTTGCTGCCTGCTGCCACCATTACTCTCTGCCTCTGGCAGTGATTCTGCCTTGCCTTCTGCAGTATTATGCTAAGCTATAAGCTAGCTGAACTGCTGGAAACTGCCTGCTTCGAGTTTACCAGGAACAGGCTTCAAATGCCTCCATGCAATCGGTCTGCATAGGCAGCATGACATCATGCTGAGACTGCACATCGCAAGACGTCCTGCCTACATCTGAAAGCCTCCTGCCAAAGTGGGAAGTCCTGGAGATACACGGATCATCCAGAGAGGCCAGGATAAGGTCAGAGATCATCTCCCTCCTTTCCTCAGGACCCTCTGCAAGTGTTTGGGTACTATTTGGAGCTGTATCTAGGCTCTTGAGTTGGGAGATAATTTTTTTTGAGTAAATACTTAAAGCCTCTTGTAATTCACTAATTGCCTTCTGCCATAATCAGACAGAATCCTCTCAAGTCCCCTGGTGGGCAAGAGGTATAAGTGAAACTAAGAACCTCTTTCCAATATAATGTTTGCATTTGCTAGTTATTTCTTAAAGGTTTCTAGTTTTGCTTGTTCCCTGTGTGTGTAAGTATCCAAACTGTGCATTTTGTACCTTGTAAATAAGCTTTATGGTGAGATTTAACATTAAAAAATACTTTTCATAGTTATTAACAATCTTCACTTGGACATCAAAATTAACATAGATAATTAATTTTGCATAATTCATAGCAGCGATCAATACATAATCAGAATTTGACAAATCTAGTCAGAATTGATGAGAGGAAGCCATATCCTGGCAAAAATGTAGGAGCCAGCCATCTGTCAAGATTGTCAGCCTTTTTGGTTTGCATTTCATGTCTATATCTTGATATTCTATAAATACATATATATGTGGAATATCTATCTTTTACTATTCTTGTGAATTGTTTCCACATGGGATTTGGCTACAGTATATGAGTGTTTTCTTCATTACTCTTTACAAGACTTGTGTGCCTTTCTCTTAACTGGTCTTTAAATGCCGACAAGCAAGTGCTTGTGGAGTACAAATTCATCTGGAAAAAAACACCAAAACCAACAACCAAAAAACCCTCACTGAAATCTAATAGTTCATTAATTCGTATTAATTATCAGAGCACTTTGGGTTTAGATTGTGGGAAGTCACACTGCACTTTTGTTTTGTTGTTGTTGTTTTTCTTGTTGAATTCTGAATCTATTTAGCTTGCAGATATTATTTCTTCAGGGCTTAAAATCTGGTCTTGATTGTGAGGCATCAAAGATGATTTTCTTTCTTTCTTGAAAGACTCTTCTTGTTCTAAAGGTTTTGCAGATGATTTGACATTGATGGGCACAGAGCAAGCCCTGTTGTATTCAGATTATGGTCTCTGTAACAAATGTGTAAGGTTTCAATATTTGAGGTCTTACTTGTAACAGGAGGTTAGACAATTGTAGGCAATGATGTAGCTTGGCTGATAGAACTTCATGACTTGTAGAGACATAAGAATCTGTGGGGCTAGTGTCAGGGCTTTTTGTGAATTCTTCCTTCCTTCTGGTATTTTTGCCTGCTGGTAGAAGAAACTAGAACCCAGAAAAGTGAAATGGGTATTAAATCCCCTCTGTGACAATTTCCACTTTCAGAATTCCTCAGATCTTTTGAATTATTAAGTTAAATGAACCTTTGCTTCAGATTTTGTGTATTTGTCTGAAGAAGCAATGGACTTATTTTAATTACATCAGGGTACCCAAACTTATTTTAATTACATCAGGTCCATGCTAAGTAGTTTCAGACCCAGTTTCTCTAGGTAAGTGCAAAGTCAAATTTCATCAGGTTTTCTTGGAGAGACAGATACTTCTCAGCTACTTCTTATTGTCCACAAGAAATTCAGGAAGAACTAGTTGTCAACACTTCTGTGGACAAATAAGAGAGTTTGACATGATGCTTCATGGGGCAAAGCCAATAATGTCTTGAAAATCAAACTGACAAGTTAAAAATTGCAAATATCAGGCATTGTCTTGTTATGGGACCAGAAGTACCCCAAATATCACAGCTCTCCCCTATGTGTTGGCTTCATCAGTGCTAGTTGTTATGGGGATCTTTGTTAAATATCTGGAACTGAATGATTCCAAATAGCATTGACTTCAGTTGAATTTGTCACGTAGCGTCCAGCTATTGCCAGAACCCCCTCACTCAAGCTAAGCTAGGAGTTGTTAGGAAAGAACTGAAAAACATCTAAAGCCCTGGTGCACTCCACTTCTTCAAGTGCTGTGAGTAATTCTTGTGCTCCTGTTTCAGAGTGGATATGTGAACAGAGATAAAGGTGATCAGATCTATTGAGCAGCTTCCATGTGATAAAAGAAACATCATGTTCTTCACCCTGGAGAAGAAGCAGTTTGGAGAATCTGATAAAGATGTACAGGACTGGGAACAACATGAAGAAGGTAAGTGGAAAATAAGTGTACTTTCTGCGCATGTAAGATCTGAGCATCAAGTGAAACTGGGAGGGCAGTTCAAAACAAATGAAAACACTGTTTTTTTTAAACACTGAGTGAAGGCAGTTATGGAACTCCATTTCAGAGGGTGTTAAGAATGCTGAAACTTGACATAGATTTAAAGGAAACAAGAGGAGTTCATGGAAGAAGAACCCATTGTGAGCTATTAAATGAAAACATGCCAACTCCGGATCAGAAAAAGCCTTGGGCCATAAATGAGTGGAAGCTGTGAAAATGTTAGTAAGGTAAGTAGCATTTATATGTACACTTTCTGCCAGAGACACTCATTATTATTTTTTATTTAGTTCAGTGTAGTGATTACTATGATACTTGTAATTAAGCATGTGCTCAAGTTCCTTGCCGAGTCAATGCCTTTGCTTGTAGCAAATTTGTTTAGCCTGTTATTTCAGGTTCAAAGTCATAGGAAACAAATCACTGTTTAGGAAAGGCAACAAGAGAAAAAGTTTATTCCTTTCCTTTTTCTTGTGGAGAGCACTCTGCCTTCGGAGTCAATATTGACTTCCAAAGCATGGTGTTAATGGATGACTTTGCTGGAGCTGTCAGCATTCGGTTGGGTAAGACATGACCCTGGATTTTTGACCATTTGTGGTCATTACAGTTCTTGTGTACTTATTATAGGATAGTGGAATTTAGCCCTGGTGTCCTGGTCTAATTCCAACTCATGTGTCTCCTGCAGCTTGAATTGGATAGGTTTCTTTTTCACTCTTCAGTCTGTGACACTAGATAATGACTACAGTGTATGGAAGAACTGCACTGTAAGAGCTCCATGTGGTAAAAAATTCAACATGGATTGTTTCTTTTCTAACACAACAATTTCAGTAAACTGTGTAACAATTCTTGAACATAACAGGCATACAAATTATGTGTG